>NC_045545.1:92857049-93009549 GCF_009769535.1 Thamnophis elegans | reverse complement strand
AGAGATAGATAGATAGATAGATAGATAGATAGAGATAGATAGATAGATAGATAGATAGAGATAGATAGATAGATAGATAGATAGAATGATAGATAGATAGATAGAATGATAGATAGAATGATTGATAGATAGATAGATAGATAGATAGATAGATAGATAGATAGATAGATAGAGATAGATAGATAGATAGATAGATAGATAGATAGATAGATAGATAGATAGAGATAGATAGATAGATAGATAGATAGATAGATAGATAGATAGATAGATAGATATTTGATTTCTATAGCTTCCCATCTCAACACATCACTCTGGGGGGAGGGTCACAATTTAAGCACATTTATTACAATTAAAGCAAGATTTTAATTGTGAGGCATTTTAAACAATTAAAATAAGATTTTAATTGCAAGACATTTTAAAACAATAAAAGCAGTCAAAAGCATTGAAACAATTTAAAGAAAGCATTAAAAGTTTTTTTTTTAAAAACACCTCTTTTTAGGAGTTTGCGATTGCAACAGCCCGATAAGATAAGCACGATTACTGTCTTGCTAAAAAAAAAACACACACAACATTTGCAGCCCCCATTTCAAGCAAAGAATAGATTTCATTTCCCATCCAGAATTTCCCTGCTTCACAGCTCCATCCATTCACTCCCACAGAGATAAAGGCAGGAAGCCCCAAACGGTTCACAAGTCAAATCCTATCACAGCAACATCGACAAGGAGTCCTGAGAAAACACACACACACACACACACAGCCACGTCGCAAAGCGAATTTTGAAAACCTTTCTATAGCGAACAAGAATCGGCCACCGACCTTGGATCTCTGCATGGTTGAATGCGAGGCTGCGAAGAGGATCCAAGCACAAGTATTGAAATTTGAGGAAGGAAGGAAGCCAGGGGATTCGTCTGCTTTCTTTTGGAGGAATCTTTTTGGTTTTTTTTTTTAAATTTTTGGGTGGGTGGGGATGGGAGATTTCTAAACGAGACGTCAACTTTGTGAAGTGATGATGGAGCTGGGAGAGTTTTGTGGGTTGCTTTGTTAAAAAAAAAACCTAATTTTAGGGGAGAGTAATAGCTTTATTTCGGAACGCAGAAGAAAACAAAAGCCAAAAACACGCAGGAGGAAAGCATATGGCAAAGTTTGCATGTCGCGGTGATTACTATATAGAGTGTAGAATAAGAGAGTTGGAAGGGACCTTGGAGGTCTTCTAGTCCAACCCTCTGTTTAGGCAGGAAACCCTACACCACTTCAAACAAACAGTTATCCAACACCTTCTTAAAAACTTCCAGTGTTGGAGCATTTACAACTTCTGGAAGCAAGTTGTTCCACTGATTTATTGTTCTCACTGTCAGGAAATTTCTCCTAGGTTGCTTCTCTCCTTGATTAGTTTCCACCCATTGCTTCTTGTTCTACCCTCAGGTGCCTTGGAGAATAGTTTGACTCCCTCTTCTTTGTGGCAATCCCTGAGATATTGGAAGACTGCTATCATGTCTCCCCTAGTCCTTCTTTTCATTAAACTAGACATACCCAGTTCCTGCAACCGTTCTTCATTTGTTTTAGCCTCCAGTCCCCTAATCCTCTTTGTTGCTCTTCTCTGCCCTCTTTCTAGAGTCTCCACATCTTTTCTACATCGTGGCGACCAAAACTGAATGCAGGATTCCAAGTGTGGCCTTCCCAAGGCCTTATAAAGTGGTATTAACACTTCAGGTGATCTTGATTCTATCCCTCTGTTGATGCAGCCTAGAACTGTGTTGGCTTTTTTGGCAGCTGCTGCACACGGATGGCTCCTATTTAAATGGTTGCCCACTAGGACTCCAAGATCCCTCTGACTGTTACTACTATTGAGCAAGGTACCACCTATACTGTACCAGTTGTTTCATACCGCTGAAACAACAACCAGCTATATCACTGTTTTATTCACTTACTTTTGTGTCTTTGTTAATTCTTGGTAATTGTCCGGAACACATCCCTGCAGGGTTGTTTTTGGCAAGGTTTTTCATCTTTTTACGTTGTTGAGACCAAAACTGAATGCAATATTCCTTAGTGAGGTCTTGCCAAAACATTATAAAGTGGTATTAACACTATAATATATATAATAATACTATATATAATATATACAATAATGCTATGCTATGCTATGCTATGCTATGCTATGCTATGCTATGCTATGCTATACTATACTATACTATACTATACTATACTATACTATACTATACTATACTATACTATACTATACTATACTATACTAACTATATCATGCAGAGGTGGGTTCCTACCAGTTCGCATCTATTCGGTAGAACTGGTTCATCAATCTACTGAACCGGTTAGAAGAGGTTCCACCAGTGGACCCAGAAAGCAGGCCACACCTACAGAAGAGGTTCCAACAATGTTTTGAAACCCACCACTGGTCCTTGGATATGATTATTCTACACTATCATGCTCCTATTTATAAAACTCAGTGCCTCTGTGAAAGGTAAGGATGACTACTGCGTTTGTGGTGCAATCAGAACATTGCGTGTGTTGAAGTTGTTTTAACGCAAACCAAAGATGCCTTTTAAGAAACAAGTATACATCATATTCTTATGCATTCCAGTGCTGTGTGTGAGGTAATTTAAGGTGGTTCTGACAAGTGTCGTCGGCATCTTCATATCTGGTCACATGGGCGGCAAGTCACTCCCATCCGTTCACATGAGCAGCAAGCCACTCCCATCCGGTCACATGGGTGGCAAGCCACTCCCACAAAGGAGGCCACACCCACAGAGTAGGTTCGAACAATTTTTGAAACCCACCACTGATACCATACCATACCATACTATAAAGGGGCCACCCTTAAATACTACGGAGAACAGGATAGTTTGAACAAAGGATCATGAAAAAACTTTTAGTAAGCTTTATTGGCTCTGGACCCCATTCTAAGATCAATCATGGTTTCACAATCTTGGTTTACAGCATGTGGGTCTCTTTGAATAGGGGTAGCCAGGTATGCTGTACAAAATTAGTACAGGTAGCCCTTGACTTACAACCGTTCGTTCAGTGACCATTCGAAGTTGCAACTGTGCTGTCAAAAGTGACTTATGACCGTTTTTCACCCCAAAAAAGTGCAATTTTTCCTCCTTTTGAGATTGACATTTGTGCATAGATGGCTTGGACTCAGTAACTGGGCTGCAATTATCCAGGTGATCACTAGAGGGCAGAAAGACACAGGGAAGACCTTCAGTGTGTTGCTCTCTAATGGTCTCTGGATAGGGACACGGTGGCTCAATGGCTAAGATGCTTGAGCTTGTCGATCGGCAGTTCAACAGTTTGAATCCTTCACTCCCTGTTACTTGTCCCAGCTTCTGCCAACCTAGCAGCTCGAAAGCACGTAAAAAATGCAAGTAGAAAAATAGGGACCATCTTTGGTGGGAAGGTAACAGCGTTCCATGCTCCTTCGGCATTTAGTCATGCTGGCCACATGAGTACGGAGACGTCTTTGGATAGCGCTGGCTCGTCGGCTTTGAAACGGAGATGAGCATCTCCCCCTAGAGTCAGGAAAACTAGCACATATGTGCAAGGGGAACCTTTACCTTTAATGGTGTCTGGATTTTAGAATGTAATAGAATAGAATAGAGTAGAGTAGAGTAGAGTAGAGTAGAGTAGAGTAGAGTAGAGTAGAGTAGAGTACATAGAATAGAATAGAATAGAATAGATTAGATTAGAATAGGTTTAGGTTTAGGTTTAGGTTTAGGTTTAGGTTTAGGTTTAGGTTTAGGTTTATTAGATTTATAATAAAATAGAATATAGAATAAGGGAAGGGATCTTGGAGGTCTTCTAATCCAACCCCCTGCTTAGGCAGGAAACCCTACACCACTTCAGACAAATAGGTGTGCAATTTCTTCTTAAAAACCTCCAGTGTCGGAGCATTCTGGAGGGAAGTTGTACAGGTAGTCCTCAACTTAAAACCGTTCATTTAGCGACCCTTCGAAGTTACAACAGCACTGAAAACAGTGACTTATGAGGATTTTTCACACTTACGACCGTCGTATCCCACGGACACTTGTTCAAAATGCAGGTACTTGGCAAGGGTCAGGTGAGCCTCTTCTGTGATCTCCTGAGAAGAAAAGTCAATAAATAAATATAAATAAATACATAGACACACTTCAAGTCTTTAACCACTACTCCAAACTGCCTTGGTTTTACGCTTATAATATCATTTCAGCCCTGAAACCTTGTACATTCCTTAGTATGACTGGCAAGCCAAATTGATCTACAAAGGGCCATATTTCTCCTTTTAAATCAAATATTCCCCTAATTAACTTCAGTTGCTCTTCTCGGTGGAACTGCTTAGGGCTTCAAAAGCAGAGAAGGGACAGCATAATCTCCATTTTTGATTTCAGATTACAGCAGACAGATAGACGGGCACGCTCAAGCATCAACATGCCTGCTTTGAACCGATGATATGAAACCGATCATAATCCACTAATCAAGCACAAGAAAACAGGACATTTGAAAGAGACACCTATAACAATAGAAAAAGAAAGGGAGGGAAGAAGGAAGGAGAGGAGAGGAGGAAGGAAGGAAAGAAGGGAGGGAAGAAGGAAGGGAAAGGAGAGGAGGGTGGCAAGGAGAGAAAGAGAAGGAGAGATAGTAGGAAAGGAAGAGGAAGAGTGGAGGAGAGGTAAGGGAAGAAGAAAGAGGTCAGGAGAGGTGGATGGAAGGGAGAGAAAGAGAAGGAGAGGAGGGAGGGTGGGAGAGAAAGAGAAGGAGAGAGGGTAGGAAGGGGAAGAGAGAGGGGAAGAGTAGGGGAGAGGTAAGGGAAGAAAGAAGGGGAAGTAGGGGAGGAAGGAAGGAAGGAGAGAAGGGAGAGAGAAAAGAAAAGAAAGGGAAAATAAGGTGGTGTCACAACAGGCGCTAGGGATGGTAAACAAAGCAATCCAAACTGTACCTTATATCCTTTTAAATGGAATAACAAAAGTATAAGAATGGCAAAGAAAAAGAATAATCATGTGAATGTATACCTAGAATTGTATGTAAGAGAATAAATGATAGTAAGAATATATAGCACAATATAGGTAAACAATATTTGGTTATAAATAGCTAATTATAAATAAATATAGAATTGTACATAAAAATGGATAACGAATAAGGAGGCCATGAATGCAAGATAGAAATGTATAGAAGGGAAAACACTAATTGCAAAGAAACCGATACGGAACTGCTGTATGATATACGATGGAACTTATTGTTCCTATGTTGTCTTAAGTCATGTGTCTGTTTCTGTCGATGTGTTTATGTGTTTAAAATAAAAATTTATAATAAAAAGAAAGAAAACAGGACATCCAGGCAGTTCAAAGGCACATAAAGGTTTATTGCACGCTTAATAAGCTCTCTACAAGAACCTGATCTACTAACGGAAGTCAAGCTATTCTCCAAAGCACCTGAGGGCAGGACAAGAAGCAATGGGTAGAAACCAAACAAGGACAGAAGCAACCTAGAACTAAGGATAAATTTCCTGACTGTTAGCCTAACGAAGAGACGAACCAAGGGTGATGAGATAGTTATCTTCCAGTACTTGGCGGGCCATCACAGAAAAAGCTCCTGAAGGCGAATGGAAACTAATTGAGAGAACCGACCTAGAATTAAGGAGAAATTTGCAGACAGTAACAATAATCAAATAGTGGAAAGGCTTGTCTCCAGATGTTGTGAGCGTGGCTTTGTGGGCATGGCATGGCTTTGTGGGCGTGGCATGGCTTTGTGGGAGTGGCAGGGGGAGGATACTGCAAAATCCCCATTCCCTCCCCACCCCACTAACCTGCTTTCCAGCTCCATTCTTCTGTTCAGGGCAACAAAAGAAGATCAGCTGGGAGGCAGGGAGGCAGCATGGGCGTGGCCAGCCTATTTCCCGGTTCTCCAAACTACTCATTTCCGCCACTGTTTCTCCAGAACCTGTCAGAACTGGCTGAATACCACCTCTGGTGCTCCATCACTGGAGGTTTTCAAGCAGAGATTAGACAACCATTTGTCTGAAATGATATAGGGTCTCCTGCCTGAGCCGTGGGTTGGACTAGGAGCCCTCCAAGGTCCCTTCCATATCTGTTATTCTGTTATTTAGTAAAGCAAATGAATGGTAGATAAGAGTCCATTGAATTCACAGTGAACTGGGCTTACTGTAGATCTCTTGTGGGTATTTCAAGGTTGATGACACATTTGACCCTTCCCGCATCTGGTTTTTTTGGTGCAGAGATTTCTCTAGTGGGGAATCATGAAATGCAAACACAAAAATCAAATAAGTGGGATTACTATCAAATTTATTATAGGCTTATCGGTCTTCCTTGATCTTCTTACTGTGCTGAAAGAAAACGTCGAGAAGAGCCATAATGTGGTAACTGAACAGCTGCAGTGATTCACTTAACAACAGGGGCAAGAAAGGTCATAAAAGGGGGCAAAATTTGCTTAACTATCTATTTAGGCTCAATAGTGATCATAAGTCCAGAATTAACCATACTGAAATAATATTAACCGATGGGATTTTAAACTACAAATAAAACCATTCTACTCAACTCAGCTCTACTTTACTCTACTCTACACACTCTTCTAACACTTCACTTCACATTCCTCTACACTCCTCTCTACACTCATTCTACATTCTACTCTACACTACACTGTACTCTACATTCTACTTTACTCCACTCCATTCTATATGCTACTTTATTCTCTACTCTACTCTCTATTCTCCACTCCACTCGACTGTAGTAGTGTAAAGTGGAGTGGAGTATACTACTCTACATTCTACTCTATTATACTCCACTCCACTCTACACTCCACTACACTCCATTCTCCACTCCACTCTACATTCTACTCAGTGGTGGGATTCAAATGATTTAACAACCGGTTCTCTGCCCTAATGACCATCTGGGTGGGCGTGGCTCAGTGGTCATGTGACCAGGTGGGCATGGCCAACTCAACATCACTCAGGTCAATGGGCGCTTAGCTGTGACAATGTAATAAGGGTTAACGGGAGAGGCAGTTTTTGTAAGCAGGTCAATAAAGATTAGGCTAGAAACACCAGAATGTTTCCTTCCTGCCTTCCTTACAGGATTAGCCCTGTAAAGTGAGAAAAAAAGAAAATAAGATTTCTTCCAACAACCGGTTCTCCCAACTGCTTAGAAAGTTACCAACCGGTTCTCCCAAATAGGTGCGAACTGGCTGAATCCCACCACTGATTCTACTCCACACTCCACTTTACTCTGCTCCGGAGGTGGGTTCCCACCAGTTTGGCCTGGTTTGGCCAAACTGGTAATAGCTTGGCGGCCCTGGGTCGCTGGAACCGGCAGCGACTCAGGCCTGTCACGCCCCTGAACCGGTTCTCCTACGGGGCTGCCATCTTGATTTTTGGTTCTGCGCATGTGCAGAACAATTATAATTGCATAAATGTATTTTTCCCTTTTTTAATGTTTTGTGCATGCACACACCTATTTGTGCACAAATGCACGCATGCACGGAGTGCGCGCCTGGTGTGCATGTGCAAAATTTTTGCGCGCACCGAACCAGCATTAATGCTGGGAGCAACCCACCTACACTCCACTCTAATACGTTACTCTACTCTCTACTCTACTCTCCACTCCACTCCACTGTACAATAGAATTAAAATGAATACAATAGGCATCACGCTTTGCAATTTCACCTCTGAATTTGCTCTATTGGCAACCAACAAAAATAAAAAATGGTAGCTAAGAGCTCCCAGCGTCATTGGGAGCTACACTGACCTCTCAGGAAGAAAAGTTAAAAACAAGGTAAAAGTTGTCAAACCGGTTCGAGCATTTGTTTTGTGCCATTTAGCTTTCCTTTTGCTGTGCAGGAATTCATTTATTTATTTATACAATTTATTTGCTGCCCATCTCATCTCCAACAACTCTGGGAAGTTCACAACATTAGGCATGTTACTTAGGGGGCGATTTGGGATGGTTTCTAAAAGCAGTGTTGGAAGGAATGTCCTTCTGGGTCAGAGGTGGGTTCCTACCAGTTCGCACCAGTTTGGTAGAACCGGTTCGTCAAATCCACCGAACCGGTTAGAAGAGGTTCCACCAGAAAGCAGGCCGCACCTACAGAAGAGGTTCCAAAATTTTTTGAAACCCACCACTGACACACACAGACTCACACAGAGAAAGAGAAAGAAAGGAAGAAAGGAAGAAAGGAAGAAAGGAAGAAAGGAAGAAAGGAAGAAAGAAAGAAAGAAAGAAAGAAAGAAAGAAAGAAAGAAAGAAAGAAAGAAAAAAAGTGAGGGAGAGATGAAAGAAAAAAAGGAAAAAGGGACAGAGAGACAAAAGGAAAGAGAGAGAGAGAGAACACATGGCCGGCAAGCCACTCCCACCAGGTCACATGGCCAGCAAGCCACTCCCACAAAGGAGGCCACACCCACAGAGTAGGTTTGAAAAATTTTTGAAACCCACCACTGTCCTGGGTTCAATCCCAAGTGGGGGGAAAAGACACTGGAAACATGGAGGCTGCTTGGAAAGATGGTTTTAATGGTGGACAGGACCACATGGCTTGAGGTCCTGAGCAGAAAAGGGGAATCAGATGCTTCCAGATGTTGGGTGAAGAAGAAAAAGGGCAGAGATGCTGAAAGTCTCCGGTTTTATGCCCTCTCTGGGCTTTTGAATTTGAGTCAGGCTCCCATGGGGCCATGCAGGGGCAACTCTCTAGGCTGTGCTTTGAGTCCAAGTTTGGTTGAGCATTGCTTCTTCCCAGGTGCTGTGATGAGATGGGTAAATGGCTAGTACTATCATGCCTTGATCCCATCACCCTGGAGCTGAAGGGGGATATCTTTGTTATGTAGAATAGACTGGCTCAGTCCTTTTAATGGCCCATTGACAAAGGTGGGGGCTATCAAGAGTCAGTCTGTTTCCTGCCTAAAAACATGAGGAAAGTAGAGAAGGGAGGGAGGGAGAAAGGAAAGGGAAAGAAAAGGAGGATGGAAGGGAGAAAAGAGGAAGGAGAGAGGGTAGGAAGGGAAAGAGGAAGAGTAGGAGCAAAGGAGAGGTAAGGGAAGAAGGAAGGGGAAGGAGAGGAGGAAGGAAGAAAGTAGAGAAGGGAGAGAGGGTGGAAAGAAAGAGGTAAGGAGAGGAGGATGGAAAGGAGAGAAAGAGGAGGAAAGAGGGTAGGAAGGGGAAGAGGAAGAGCAGGAGTAGGAGAAAGGTACAGGAAGAAGGAAGGGAAAGGAGAGGAGGAAGGAAGAAAGTAGAGAAGGGAGGGAGGGAGAAAAGAAAGGGAAAATAAGGTGGTGTTATAACAGGAGGAAGGGATGGTAAACAAAGCAACCCAAACTGTATATTATGACCTATTAAATGAAATAATAAATGTATAAGAATGATAAATGTTAAAACACCTGTAACCAAACAACATGCTGTATGTGATGATGGTTTTTTTTTCTTTTTTGTGTTTTTTTTCTTTTTTCTTTTTGTTTTTTCATTGTTGTGTGTATGTGTTGTGTAATAAAAATAATTTTTTTTAAAAAAAACATGTTTCTCCATTTCTTATCCAGGGAAATATAATATTTTGCCTTTTTTTAATATTTCCCAGGATATTTCATTCTTCTAGGAGAGGGGGGTGGGTTTTAACTTCCTACAGTAGAATAGACTGGTGCAGGCCTTTAATGGCCCATTGACAAAAGTGTGGGGGGGGGGGTGTGGCAGGAAGCTGCAGGGAGTTACTTTGTCTTTAAAACATGTTTCTCTCTTTTCACATCCAGGGAAATATAATATTCTGCCTTTTCAATATTTCCTTGGATATTTCATTCTTCTAGGAGGGGGTGGGTGCTAACTTCCTACAGCAGGAAGTGATGAGGCTAATTCAATTCATTCGTCAGCTGAAGAAATCCAGGATTTAAAAATAATAATTAATTAAAAAATTAAAAAGCCTTGCTTTCAGGTTTCTGAAAAGCCCTTCATGAAAAATTCAATGGAATCCAAGAGGACAGGAAGTGGTCACCATCAGCCCTGCTAGGTTAATTCTGGGTGGAATTTTCTATTCCTGGTCATCCAAACAGTCAAACTATGCTAAAGTCAGTGGCGGATTTAGTGAAAGAAAGTATTGAGAAGGCTGTGTGTGTGAGAGAGAGGGGGGGAGAGGGGGGGAGGGAGAAAGACAGAGAGACACAGAGAGAAAGAGACAGAGAGACAGAGAGAAAGACAGAGAGACACAGAGAGAGACACACACAGAGAGAAAGAGACAGAGACGGAGAGAAAGACAGAGACACAGAGAGAGAAATATAAAGAGACAGAGAGAGAGACACACAGAGGGAGACACAGAGAGACAGAGACAAAGACAGAGAGACACAGAGAGAGAAAGATAAAGAGACAGAGAGAGAAACAGAGAGACAGAGACAGAAAGACAGAGAAACAGAGAGAGAGAAAGACAGACAGAGACACAGAGAGAGAGAGACAGAGAAAGACAGAGAGAGACAGAGACAGAGACACAAAGAGAGACACACACACAGAGAGAGAAAGACAGAAACAGAGAGAGAATGGGACAGAGAGAGAGACAGAAAGAGAGAGAGATGCAGAAAGAGAGAGAGAGAAATACAGAGAGACACAGAGAGACAGAGAGAAAGAGAGAGACACAGAGAGACAGAGAGAGACAGAGAGACACAAAGAGAAAGAGAGAGAAAGAGAGAGAGACAGAGAGAGAGACAGAGACGCAGAGAGAGAGACACAAAGAGAAATACAGAGAGACACACAGAGAGAAAGACAGAAAAAGAGAGAAAGAGACAGAGAGAGAGACAGAGAGTCTCAGAGACACACAGGAAGAGCACTTCCGTAAAAGAAGCATTTTTAATAAGCCCTTTGCCTAATCATCTATCCACCAATTCCTACTGAAGAGCCTAAAAAAAAAAAAAAAAAAAACAAGTGTCATTCTTTTGACCCTCTAAAAATAGAAGTGGCATCCAATGACATGCCCTGATTGATTCTTAAAAGACATGTTTGTTCCAGCAGAAAGGAAGAAGAGGCGACGAGAAGAAAACAGACGGGAAAATTGGAAAATTGTAGAAGTTATTGGAGGTCAGCTTTTGACAGAATAACAGAGTTGGAAGGGAACTTGGAGGTCTTCTAGTCCAACCCCCGGGTCAAGCGGAAATCCTATTATCATTTCGGACAAATGGCTGTCCAAGCTCTTCTTAAAATTCTCCAGGGTTAGAGCACCACAACTTCTGGAAGCGAGCCATTCCACTGGTTAATTGTTCTGTCCACAGGTGGGGTCCTACTGGTTCAGACCAGTTCGGACGAACCAGTAGTGGTATGCTGGCCTGGGTTGCAGAACCGATAGTGACTGCTGGCTGGCCACGCCCCTCCAAACCGGTCCCGTGCTCCCCGGTCGCCACTTGCTCACCCCATCCAGTCTCTGCTCTGCAGCTTGCGTGCCTGAAGCACTGCACCCCTGATCCGTCTTCCAGGTAAGCCTGCAAATCGTGGCTTAGCTAGCTACCCCTGCCTCCTTCCCTGCAGCCTTGCCATGCTTCCCTGCCTTCCACGCGGCCTTCCTGGTGTCCCCATGGACAGCTTGCGAAGGCTGCAGGGAAGGCAGAGAAGCATGTCAGGGCCGCGGGGAAGAGATGCCACGCCCACCCAGCAACCGGGCAGGAAACCCCATTGCTGAAATGTTTGAAGCCCACCCCTGCACACACTGTCCTGTGATCGTAGAGAAAATTAAAGAAATATCACATTACAAAACGCTTTTATATATATATATTTTTTCCCTCGGCGCTCGGATGTCAGTGGAAAGACAAGGCAATGTTCAGACTTGAAATCAAGAGCTGGAGGTGAGGAGGGCAATATTTCGATTCTTGCCACGAAGACAAGTTTCGAAACGGGGCTTTGTTAGTTGAAAACGGTCCCAGGGGTTGACAGAATGGTATGTTGGTCCAAATTCCTGTCAATTTGTCCATGCCACAGGGTGGGGGCGGGGGGAAATAATAATTTCATAAATAGAGCGATAAATAGAGGAATTGCTAACGATTTGGAGAAATGTCGTTTCTGGAGAAGCCCTTCGATTCTCGGCATTGTTACAAAAATAATAATCAAAATGAGAGTCATAAAGTTGCTTTCTTGCTGGCGTGCTGAGAATACCCTCAACTTATAACCATTCATTTAGTGGCCGTTTGAAGTTACAACAGCACTGGAAAAATGTGTCCATTTTTCGCACATGATTGTTGCAATATCCCCATGGTCATGAGATCAAAATTCAAATTACTGGCAACTGGCTCATATTTATGACTGTTATAGTATCCCGCAGTCGTGCGATGATCCCCTTTTGTGACCTTCTGAGAAAGCAAAGTCAATGGGGGAAGCCAGATTCACTTAACAACCAAGTTACTAACTTAACAACTATAGGGATTCACTTAACAACTGTGGCAAAAAAGGTCATAAAACGAAGGGGGAAAATCACTTAACCATAGCCTCATTTAGCAACAAACGTCTTTGGCTAAATTGCTGTCATACACCAAAGACTACCTTACTGTATTTTTGGGAGTATAAGACGCACCTTTTTCCCTCCTAAAAGAGTGTAGAAATGTTGGTGCATCTTATACACCGAATACAGCCATTTTTGGCCTCCTGAAGCCCCACCCCTGCATCCCATTTTTTTGAAAAACGGGCTGTTTTTCACCAAAACGGGGGTGTTTTTGCCTTACCCCACCCCCCAGAAGCACTCTGCAGGCTTCAGCAGGGCTGGGGCAAGGGGAAAATGCCCTCCTTTTGGTGAAAAAGAGGGTGTTTTTGCCTTCCCTGAGCCCTGCTGAAGCCTGCAGAGTGCTCCTGGGGGCCGGGGAGGACAAAAACTTTTTTTCTTACTTACCTCTTTGAAATCTTGCTGTATCTTAGGTTTAGGTTTAGGTTTATTGGTTTTGTATGGCGCCCACTCCCGAAGGATTCTGGGTGGCTCACAATAAACAGGGGAGGGAATATAATAGCATAGAATAGAATAAATAAGATAATACAAACAAATTTTAAAATCCACAACAGTCACAATTAAAACGGGGCTGGGTGCTTTAAGAGCCCCCAGCCTGCCAGAACAGCCAGGACCTAGTAGCTTTACGGAAGGCCGGGAGGGTAGTAAGGGTCCGAATCTCCACGGGGAGCTCGTTCCAGAGGGCCGGATTATACACCGGTCTTATACACCGGTCTTATACACCGGTGTGTCTTATATTCCGAAGAATACGGTATATACCTATATTTCACATTCTCATTCAGTTATTTGCCCCTTTTTAAGAATCTTGTTCAAATCCCAAGTTTATTTCTTCTGCCAGCTTCCCCATATCTGCCAGATAGCATTGTGCAATAATCTTGCAAAATAGTTACTCTCCCCTCAATTCTCTGTAGTAGACCGGGGGCGGGGGAGGGGACATGAGAAAGAGGTAATGAATTTGCCATCTACTGTCAAATTTATGAGACCTCTTTTAAAAAAAAAAACCTGCTTAGGTTTTCACTCCGTTTCAGGAGCACGTCTTCCAAAATCGTCTCTGAATTGCCAAGTTGCATTTCAGAATAACAGAGTTGGAAGGGACCTTGGAGGTCATCTAGCCCAACCCCACCCACCCACCCAAGCAGGAGACCCTACACCCATGATGGCGAACCTATGGAGCCCTCTTTGCAGGCACATGAGTCGTTGTCCCAACTCCCACCAGCCAGATGATTTTCGGGTATCTGCCACGCATGCACGGGGGGGGGGGGGAGCATGGGTGGTGGGGAGTGCGAGGGGGCGGTGCGAGCTCATGCATTATGGATGTGGGCGCACGCACCCACTTTCGGCATACAGTGACGAAAAGATTAGCCATCACTACCTTACACCATTTCTGGCAGATGGCAGTGCAGTTTCTTCTTCAAAGCTTGGAAAATAGGTTGACCCCCTAACTCCTCTCTGTGGCAGCCCTTCAAATATTGGAAGACTGCTATCCTGTCTCCCCTGGTCCTTCCCTTCACTAGACCAGCCATGGCCAGTTCCTGCAAGAGTTCATCCTAGGTTTTAGTCTCCAGTCCCTCTAATCATCCTGGTTGCTCTTCTCTGCATGGCTTTTGACTTCTCGGTCTATCTCAGTCAGTGGTGGGATTCAATTTTTTTTTTTTTACTACCGGTTCTGTGGGCGTGGCTTGGTGGGTGTGGCATGGCTTGGTAGGTGTGGCTTGGTGGGCATGGCAGGGGAAGGATACTAAGATCATATTAAGGGACGAAGCTCCCACAACCTCCGAAGGCAACTTCTGTTCCATGGGTTGATTGTTCTCACTGTCAGAAAATTCCTCCTTATGTCTAGGTTGAATCTCTCCTTGATCGGTTTCCATCCATTGTTCCTTGTTTGATCTCCAGGGGCTTTAGAAAAGTCTTCTAATCCACCTGTCTTCTCAGGCAAGAAGCATTATACCATTTCAGACAAATGGCTGTCCAACATCTTCTTAAAAAAACTCCCAGTGTTGGAGCATTCACAACTTCTGGAGGCAAGTTCTTCCACTGATTAATTGTTCTCACTGTCAAGAAATTTCTCCTTAGTTCTAAGTTGCTTTTCTCCTTGATTAGTTTCCACCCATTGCTTCTTGTCCTGCCTTCAGGGGCTTTGGAAAATAAGCCGACTCCCACTTCTTTGTCCCTCACTTCCTCAGTATTTCTCAACCTTGGTAACTTGAACATGTTCTGGACTTCAACATCCAGAAATCCCCAGCCAGCCATGAAGTCCACACATCTTTAACTTGCTGAGGTTGAGAAGGTAATAGATATAAAAATATAAAAAACCAATGTTTTTTAGGGTTCAAGGACATGGATCAGATCTTCCACATGTCCAGCTAGCTTCAGAGTTGACACCACAGCTGGCAAAGCGAATGCTGATCTCAAAATGTTGGGGAGAGGAGGAAGGAGGAAAACCCTCATTCATCTTCTTCCATCACTTCGAGCACCAGAGTCCGAGGTCCTGTCACAATGAGATTGCTCACAGTCTGGTAATCCAAATGTAAAACATACATTCCATTCACCGAGTAGACAAATTGGCAGACCTGGAAAAGGAAGAAAGAGAGACAAGTAAAACACCCCTGAACTAAACAACACTCTATCTATTTTGTATCTCTCTCTCTCTCTCTCTCTCTCTCTCTCTCTCTCTCTCTCTCTCTCTCTCTCTCTCTCTCTCTCTCTCTCTCTGTGTGTGTGTGTGTGTCTGTGTGTGTGTGTCTCTGTGTCTCTGTCTGTCTCTCTCTGTCTGTCTCTCTCTCTCACACACACACCTCATCTCTCTATTATATCTATCTACTAATCTATCATATCTCTCTCTGTCTCCCTTCTCTCTCTCTCTCTTTCTCTCTCTCTGTCTCCCTTCTCTCTCTCTCTCTTTCTCTCTCTCTGTCTCTGTGTGTGTGTGTGTGTGTCTGTGTCTCTGTCTGTCTCTCTCTGTCTGTCTCTCTCTCTCTCACACACACACCTCATCTCTCTATTATATCTATCTACTAATCTATCATCTCTCTCTCTCTCTCTCTCTCTCTGTCTCTGTGTGTGTGTGTGTGTGTGTGTCTTTGTCTCTCTCTGTCTCTCTCTCTGTCTCTGTCTCTCTCTCACACACACCTCATCTCTCTCTTATATCTATCTACTAATATATCATCTCTCTCTCTCTCTGTCTCTCTCTCTGTGTCTGTCTCTCTCTGTCTCTCTCTGTCTCTTTCTCACACACACCTCATCTCTCTTATATCTATCTACTAATATATCATCTCTCTCTCTCTCTCTGTCTCTCTGTCTCTGTGTCTCTGTCTCTCTGTCTCTCTCTCTGTCTCTCTCTGTCTCTTTCTCACACACACCTCATCTCTCTCTTATATCTATCTACTAATCTATCATATCTCTGTCTCTCTTCTCTCTCTCACACACACACACACACACACACCCCTCTCATCTCTCTCTCATATCTCTCTACTATCATCTCTCTCTGTGTCTCTCTCTTCTATTTCTTCTCTGTCTCTGTCTCTCTCACTCTCACACACAGACGCGCGCACACACACCCTTATCTCTCTATCTTATATCTATCTACTAATCTATCATCTCTCTCTCACACACACACACACACACAAAAACACCCCTCTCTCACTCCTCTATCTTATATCTATGTACTAATCTATTATATATATATGTGTGTGTGTGTGTGTATACATACATACATACATACATACATACATACATACATACATACATACACACATATATATATATATATATATATATATATATATATATATATATATATATAAAAATAAACATGAGCAGTGGATGGATGGAAGGTCCTTGTCTGCGAAAGGAATCAAAGGTGAAGTCTCTATATATCTAATTCATGAGGCTCAAATTCTAGTACCTTCATGCCAGCAGCAGCAGCTGGTCCTCCTGGATCTACAGCTTGGATGTGGCATGGCTGACCTCCACGCACTACAAAACCCCAGCCAACTGCATCCCCTACAATCTGCAAATGAGGAGGTAAACAAGGAGCAGCAGGAAGAAGAGGGGGAAGGGAGGAGAAGAAGGAGAAGAAGAGGAGGAGGAAGGGGAATATGGGGAGGGGAGAGAAGAGGAGGATGAGGAGGAGAAAAAAGAAGAGGAAGAGAATGAAAAGGAGAAGAAGAGGAGGAAGAGAATAAGATTAGGAGGGGGAGGGGGAGGAGGAGAAGGAAGGAGAAGGAGAAGAGGAGGAGGAGGAGGAGAAGGAAGGAGAAGGAGAAGAGGAGAAGAGAAGGAGGGAGGAGAAGAGGAAGAGGAGTGGGAGGGGGGGAAGGAAAAGGAGAAGAGGAGGAAAAGAAGAAGAAGAGGAGGAGGAGGAGAGGGGGAGGAGGAAGGAAGGAAAAGAAAACTTTATCTATGTATCCACAAAACATATTATTGCTTGATTCTTCTTTTGACCCACACTTCTACAGACTTTGTCTGTGTTTGGAAACTCAACATGGTCGGGCGTGGATGGACTCCGAGAGGAAAGCTGAGGAAAGGCTACAGAGTAGGATAGGAAATCAAGATGCATCTTGGGAAAAAGGCAGTGGTGAATGACTCCGATACTGTGCTCAAGACAAATACATGGATGTTTCCACAAAGTCTCCAAGAATTAAAGATGGGGAAACTTGTTGGGTCATCCTTGGTTGATGCTATGAGAAGGTACCATCCTTACCCCTTGGGTGGCAGGCAGGCCACCGGTCCCAAGATAGAGCAGCATTTCTCAACCTTGGAGACTCTGAGAGGTGTGGACTTCAGTTCCCCAACTGCCTGGGGAATTCTGGGAGTTGAAGTCCATACTTCTTAGTGCGACCAAGGCTGAGGAACACAGAGGTGGGATTCATCAGGTTCTGACCAGTTCTGGAGAACCAGTAGCAGAAATTTTGAGTAGTTCGGAGAACCTCTGGCTGGCCTCACCCCCATCTATTCTCTGCCTCCCAAGTCCCAGCTGATTGGGAGAGAATGGGGATTTTGCAGTAACCTTCCCCTGGAGTGGGGAGAGAATAGAGATTTTACAGTATCCTTCCCCTGCCACGCCCACCAAGCCACACCCACAGAACTAGTAGTAAAAAAAATTGAATCCCACCACTGACTAGATAGACTGAGAAGTCAAAAGCCATGTAGAGAAGAGCAACCAGGATGATTAGGGGACTGGAGACTAAAACATACGATGAATGGTTGCAGGAAGTGGGCATGGCTAGTCTAATGAAGAGAAGGACCAGGGGAGACATGATAGCAGTCTTCCAATATTGGAGGGGCTGCCACTGAGAGGAAGGGGTCAAGCTATTGTCCAAACCATCTAAAGGCCAGGCAAGGAATAATGGATGGAAGCTGACCAAGGAGAGATTCAACCTGGAAAGAAGAAGGAATTTTCTGACAGTGAGAACGATCAACCCATAGAATAGAAATTGCCTTCAGAAATTGTGGGAGATTCATCACTGGAAGCTTTCAAGAAGAGACTGGACTGCCATTGTCAGAAATGGGTGTAGCGTCTCCTGCTTGAGGGGGGGTTGGACTAGATGACCTCTAAGGTCCCTTCCAACTCTTTTAATATGTTAAAATAAAAGAGTGGGAGATGACTTATCGCACCATTGTCAAAGACATCACATGTATGTGTCCACCACTTCAGTAGGAATGACCTGGAAGTGAAACTTTTATCTACAAATACTCAGGGATGTTCTGAGTCCAGTCACAAAGATGGATTCAGCCAGAAGGCTAACGTGGTGACCTACAGACTCACTGTCAGTGTTTTCTTGATGTAAGGTGCTCCGGGAGTCAACAGCTCTTCATTGGTGACAGATTTCTTCAAGACTTACATGGAAAGAAAGAAAAATTGAGGATTAGATTGGATTGAATGAGAGAGACATTCTAGCTTTTCAAATAATCAAATAATTGGACCATTTATTCTCGGTTGCCTTAAGATTAAGAGAATAATGTTTTATATATGTGGGTATTTTAGAAAGTGGATTATTAGTATTTTAAAATATTGGTATTATCTGCTTAAATTTGGAAGCTGGTTGTTGAATTTCTAGGCAAGGTACGCAGCATATAAATTTATAGGAGCCGAGATGGCGCAGTGGTTAGGGTGCAGTACTGCAGGCCGCTTCAGCTGACTGTTATCTGCAGTTCAGCGGTTCTAATCTCACCGGCTCAAGGTTGACTCAGCCTTTCAACTTTCCGAGGTGGGTGAAATGAGGACCCAGACTGTGGGGGCGATATGCTGACTCTGTAAACCGCTTAGAGAGGGCTGAAAGCCCTATGAAGCGGTATATAAGTCTAACTGCTATTGCTATTGCTAATAAACAAATAAACAATTACTGATTCTCTTTCAAACTAAAAGGCATTAAAGGTAAAGGTTCCCCTCGCACATATGTGCTAGCCTTTCCCGACTCTAGGGGGCGGTGCTCATATCCATTTCGAAGCCGAAGGACCAGCACTGTCCGAAGACGTCTCTGTGGTCATGTGGCCGGCATGACTAAACGCCAAAGGCCGTTACCTTCCCACCAAAGATAGTTCTTATTTTTTTCTACTTGCATTTTTTACATGTTTTCAAACTGCTAGGTTTGCAGTAACTGGGACAAGTAACAGGAGCTCGCTCTGTTACACGGTGCTAGGGATTCAAACCGCCGAACTGCCGACCTTTTTCTGATCGACAAGCTCGCTGTCTTAGCCACTGAGCCACCGCGTCCCTTAAAATATATTGAAGACCCTTAAATGTGTTGGTTGTAATTATTGGTCACTTTTATCATTAGTTTTGCTATTTCCTGTTCTCTGTTAGGTTCGCTTGTATTTTAATGTTTGACTTTGAAATTTAATAAAGGTATTATTATTATTTTTTAAAAAGGAAAGGGGGAAAATATGATAGGCAGATCAGTTATATATTGTAGGTAGTCCTCACCTTACAGCCCAAAATATCTCTTGCCAAGCAAGACAATTGTTGACTGAGTTTTGCCTCCATTTTATGATCTTCCTTGACACAGTCGTTAAGTGAGTCACTGTGGTTGTTAAGTAAGTAACACAGTTGTTAAGTGAATCTGGCTTCCCCCTTGACTTTGCTTGCCAGAAGGTCGCAAAAGAGGATGACGTGACCCCAGGACATTGCAACCGTCATAAATGTGAACCAGTTGCCAAGCATCCGTATTTTGGTCACATGACCACAGGGATGCCGCAATGGTCACGAGTGTGAGAAATGGTCACGTCCCTTTTTTCAGTGATGTGGTAGCTTTGGATGGTCACTAAACAAAGGGTTGTAAGTTGAGGATTACCTGTATATAATCACTCCTTGTGATGCCATGGTAGGAAGTTCAAACCCACCCCTCTCCTAGAAAATGAGATATTTTAGGAAATATTAAAAGGGCAGAATATTTCCCCCTAAAAGGGAGGCAGACACTCAGCCCCTCCCCATCTTTGTCAAATGGGCCATTAAGGCCTGAGCCAGTCTATTCTACATAACAAAGATCTGCCTCCTTCAGGCAGAGCCATAATAGGAATCCCAAAGCCTTTTCCTTACATCATCCCCCAGCAACAGCTCAACCAAGCTTGGGAATCAAAAGACAGACAGCCTACAAAGTCAGCTAAGAACCCCGCCCCCTGGGAGTCTGACCACCAATCAGAATACATTTCTTACACAGGAACAGGAAGCTCCAAGGCGGGGCCCAAGAGAGGGTATAAAACTCAGACTCCCTCAGCATCTCTTCCCTTTTTCTTCAAGATCTTCGAGGCATGTGAGCCCCCTTTTCCCCCCAAGATCTCAAACCATGTGGTCCTGTCCACCATTAAAACCATCTGTCCAAACAGCCGCCATGTTTCCAGTGTCCTTTTCCCCCACTTGAAACTGAACCCAGACGGATATTTCTTCCAACACCACCTCTTGTTTCATGCTCCACTTACCGTATTTTTCAGAGTATAAGACACACCTTTTCCCCTCAAATAAGAGGCTGAAAATCTGGGTGCGTCTTATACACTGAATACAGCATTTTTTTCCTCCAAAAACCCCGCCCCCTTCACAAAAATGGCCATGCACAGCCTTTAGGAGGCTCGTAGAGTGCTCCTGGGGGCTGGGGAGGGCAGAAATCAGCGAATAACGGCCCGTTTTTGGTTGGTCTGCAGAGTGCAAAAACGTTTTTTTTTTTTTTAATTTTCCTCTCAAAATCTTGGTGCGTCTTATACTCCGGTGCATCTTATACTCCCAAAAATATGGTATTTTAAAAGGGAAAGTAAACGTAAGGAAGAATGAAGAAGCTTCTTGGATGGGAAGTGAAACGCCTTCAAAGAGAAAGCAGAAAGTTGGATTGACTATATACAAAACAAATATGGGACTAAGAAATTCCAGATAGCCTATGCTTAAGATCAGGAATAATTTAAACTGTTCAAAGTTAGTGTAACAGGAAGAAGCTAAGATCAATGTAGAGATGTTATTAACCTCTTTGTTTCTATTCCTTTTTCCCCCAATATATTTTAGACTGTGTTTGTTAAAAATCTATACCGTGTACAGGCTCTGGGAAGTCGGGGGGGGGGAGGGAGGTGGGATGTTAAGGGAGGGGAGGGGGGGATATATACTATGTGTTAGATTTCAATGTAATGCAATTTCACATGTATACTGTTTCTCTTTAATTTCTCTGTAAAAATAGGACAAGTTGAGTATATTGACATATAGTAGAAATACACCAAGGGGAGGAGGAGTGGGATAGAAGAAGAGAGAGGATGGGAGGGAGGGTGAGAAGGAAGGGAGGGAGTGGACTGGGAGAGAGGAGTGGTAGAGGGCGAGGGGAAGTAGGGTAGAGGGAAATGATGGAGGGAAGATAGAAAGTTGGAGGGGGGCGGAAGAAAGAGGTGTATGGAGAGTGGAAGAGGTATATTGGGTTTCTATTTTGGGGTGGTATTGTTGACAAGAGGAATTGCTGTGATTATTGTTTAATGTTGTATAGCCACGGCTATGCACAGTATATATGTGACTGTACGAAAATGAAAAATGGAAATAAACATTTTAACTCAAGAGGAAAGCAGAAAGTCCAGGTGCCTGTTGAAAAAAAAGCACCTTTGGGACAACCTGGGTGGCTGAAAGGCTCCATATATAGACATCAGGAAGAATGGCTCACCTGATTTGGGATTGCATTCAACAATTGGCACCTGTCCCAGGTTTGGGGAGAGGTTATAATAGAGACTGGATCCTCCAGCCAGGGAAGTCACACTGCTTCTTCGGACAGCCGAGACAATTTTAATTTCCTTATTAGGTTGGACTGAAAAATAAACGGTATTCAGAGGACGTCAGCCGCCACGTGTTAAAATCCAGCTTCGTTAAAACATATACAGGTAGTCCTTAACTCGGGACCACAATTGAGCCCCCAAATTTCTGTTGTTAAGGGAAACATCTGTTTTGCCCCATTTTACGGCCTTTTATGACCACCGTTGTTAACTGAATCGCTGCAGGGATTTGAACCACCGAACTGCCGATGTCTCTGATCGACAAGTTCGGGGTCTTAGCCCCTGCGTTCTTGTTATCCTACCTTACCTGACTTCTAAAGTACAAGTAGTCCTCAACTTACAACCGCAAATTGAGCCCAAAATTTCTGTGGTCAAGGGAGACATTGGCGAAGTGAGTTCCCCCCCCCCACACATTTTACAACCTTTCTTGCTATAGTTGTTAAGTGAATAATACAGATGTTGAGTGAATCTGACTTCCCCACTGACCTTGCTCGTCAGCAGGTCGCAAAAGGGGGTCATGTGACCTTGGGAGACTGCAAGGGTCATAAGTATGAACCCAGGGCCAGGCATCTGATTATTGATATGAGCATGGGGAATGCTACAAAAGTCGTAAGTGTGAAAAATGGCCCAAGCTTCCAAGCTCTTCCACTGGTTAATCGTCCTCACTGTTAGGAAGTTTCTCCTTAATTCCAGCTTGCTTCTCTCTTTTATTAGTTTCCATCCATTTTTCTTGTCTTATCTTCTAGTAGTGCTTTGTAGAACAATTTGTCCCCCCCTCTTCTTTGTGGCAGCCTCTCAAATACTGAAACCCTGTTATCATGTCCCTCCTAGCCCTTCTTTTCTCTAGGATGGCTAACGTTTTTTGGCTCCCGAGCCAAAAGCGGGGGGAGCGCAGGAGGGGGTCATACGCAGGTGTGCCACACCCATAATGCTATGCACATCCCCTGCGTGTGCATGTTTACATGACCAGCGCCCCCTCCTCCCACTTTTGGCACGGTTTTTTTCACCCTCCCCAAGCTCCAGAGACTTTCCAGGAGCCTGGGGAGGGTGAAAACAGCCCCCCCCCCCAAAAAAGGCCCTCTGGAGGCTTCAGGAGCTGTCCCGGAGAGCAAAAAACGGACCGACGGGGAAACCGGAAGTTCGGGAATGGTGACTTCCGGTTTGTCCGTAGGGCTGATTTTCGACCTCCAGAGCTTTCAAGAGGCTTCCCTAAAGGCTCCAGAGGACGAAAAATGGCCCTACAGACAAACCAGAAGTCCTTTCCCAAACTCGTACGTCTGGTTTTTGGCCTCCGGAGCCTTCAGGGAAGCCCTCCTGAAGCCTCCAGAAGGAGAAAAATGGACCTACGGGGAACCTGGAAGTTCGGGAATGGTGACTTTTGGTTTGTCTCTAGGGCCGGTTTTTGACCTCCGGAGCTTTCTCTGAAGACTCACTGATTAATTGCTCTAACTGTCAGGAAATTTCTCCTCAGTTCTAAGTTGCTTCTCTCCTTGATTAGTTTCCACCCATTGCTTCTTGTTCTACACTCAGGTGCCTTGGAGAATAATTTGACTCCCTCTTCTTTGTGGGAGCCCCTGAGATATTGGAAGAACTGCTATCATGTCTCCCCTAGTTCTTCTTTTCTTTAAACTAGACATACCAGTTCCTGCAAACCATTCTTCATATGTTTTAGCCTCCAGTCCCCTAATCATCTTTGTTGCTCTTCTCTGCACTCTTTCTAGAGTCTCCACATCTCTTCTACATCATGGCTACCAAAACTGGATGCAGTATTCCAAGTGTAGCCTTCCCAAGGCCTTATAAAGTGGTATTAACACTTCTTATGTGTGTCTGTCTGTCTGTCAGTTTATGCAGCCTTTGACCAAAACTGCAGCATTTCACATTCTGTTGTGAAAATAAGTTTTATTTCTTTAACCTTTCCAGTTGAATAAATAGCATTCTTTTCTAAATCTGGGCAAATGGTAGTCATAGCAATAATAGCACAGAGTGAAAATATAAATGGATTTGTAGCTCAGGCCTTATAGCCCGGCTTGCTATTCTAAGCAATTGAGGGCCAGGAGCTGAGATAAGGGAGAATTTGTCCCGGTTTCAAATTTTTGTACAAAAATATATTCAATTGACATCTGTCCAGCGTGATTCCTTAACTATCTTAAGCCACCTGCCTCCTGAAAATCATTTGAAAGTCACTGGTTGACATTCACTGTTCTTTTTCAATAGCTATTCAAGGAAATATATTCAACAAAAATGCATGCTTTAAAGGAAGTGTGCAGAACTTCTGTATGATATTATGGCAATTTGTTGGCCCAAATGTGTCATTATTTTTTTTTTTTTAATGGAATTCTTTGGGCGAAACACGTTCAAACAAGCATGCATATTTTCTGCGGGCCATAAATGGAGGCTTGGCGGATGGCAGATTCTCCATTATCTGGAGAATAAGATTTGCAAAGCAGAAAAAAAGTGTGAGAATATTAGGAATGTGCAGTTTTTCAAAATTCCGTTTTTCGTGCGTGTTTGTATATTTGCATGTATGTGTTTATGTATGAAATAAATGTGTATTCACGCCCAATTCACACATAGGTGACTGCTAGCATCTTACGACATTAAAAAAAAAATTTTTTTAAATCCATGCCAACGTTTGCAGGGAGACAAAAGATAATGGATGTCTGTCATTCCAGGAAGTGCTGGGATAAATGAAGAAGTAGAGCTGGATGTGGGAACCAGATTTTGTTCTTCTCTATTCCTCCTCCAAAGGAAAATTCTTCCTTCTCTTTCATCCTTCTCTCTCCCTCCTTCCTTCTTCTCTTTCCCCTTTCTTTTCCTTCCTCCTCGCACCTTCCTCCCCTCTCTCCTTTCTTCTTTCCTTTTCTTCCTTTCCTTTCTTTTCCTCCTATTTTTCTCCCTTTCCTTTCTTTTCTTTTCCTTTCCTCTACTTCTCCCTTCTCTTTTCCCCCCGTCCCTTTCCTTTGCCTTCCCTTCCCTTCCTTTCCTTCTTTCCTCTACTTCTCCCTTCTCTTTCTTTCCTCCCCCTTCTCTTCCCCTCCCTTCCTTTCCTTTACCTTCCCTTCCTTTCCTTTCATTTCCTTCTTTCCTCTACTTCTCCCTTCTCTTTCCTTCCTTCCCCTTTCCTTTCCTTTTCTTTACCTTCCCTTCCTTGCCTTTCTTTCTTTCCTCTACATCTCCCTTCTCTTTCTTTCTTTCCACTTCCCTTTCCTTTGCCTTCCCTTCCCTTCCTTCTTTTCTTCTTTCCTCTACTTCTCCCTTCTCTTTCCTGTCTCTTCCTTCCCTTCCCTTCCCTTTTCTTCTTTCCTCTACTTCTCCCTTCTCTTTTCTTCCTCCCCTCTCTTCTTCCCTTCTCTTCCCTCTCCTCCTCCTCTCCTCCCTTCTTTCCTTCTCTCTCCTTTCTTTCTTCTTCTTCTTCCTTCCTTCCTACCTTTCCTCCTCCTCCTTTTTCCTTCCTGCCCCCCTCCCCCCAATATCTTCAGAGTCAGGTACCTGACAAGAAACTGGAGGGGCTCAGCTCGGGGTTCAGCTTGCGGAGACAGAAGGGGCTGTCAGGGCTGTCCGAAAGAGATCTGTGCAGGGTTTCACTCAGCAGCTCCGTGAGTCTCCTCCTTCGGCGGAAATTGATACGAAACTGGTAGAGGAGATCCCGGTCGTAAAAATGGCACTGAGCGGAGACTGTGGAAAGAAGGAGCAGCAAGATGGGGGGGGGGGGAAACACAGCAAGCATTCAATCCTCTTTAATCCAGCTGTGAACCATTGTTATTGTTATCCACTTATTTACATCCACTCCAGCAGACAGTTTACAAAATCCCAAAATGCAATAAAGCAATTACTCTTATTTTTTGGAGCCACACCTAGCTTTGGGGGAGGAAAAAAAAGGGGGGGGAATTCTCTGCCTCCCAGCAATTTGCCTCCTTGCAGCAAATAGCAAACAGCCCCTTTCAATTTCAGCTTCAGCACAGCCTGATGAGCACAAACAGCTGATTGTCAGTTGGATCGACCTCCCGACCATCAGCTGTTTCAGGCTGCAGGGATTGCCATAGCCTGTTGCTGCCTCCGCTGCCCCGCCTTTGACCTCCGTGCACCCCATTTCCCACACATTCCGATCCCTGCTGCCTGGAAGAGGCGGAAAATGGAGCGCGCGGATGCTGGAAATGGGATGTAGAGGCCGAAAATGAGGTGTTTAGTTTAGTTTAGTTTTGGTTTATTTGTCTGCCGCCCTTCTCCAGGAGGGACTCAGGGCGGTGAATAACTCAAAGGGGAAAGGGAACATAAACAACAGTACACATAATTAAAATACACGAAAATCACACAGCCATACCAGTCGAGAGGGGAGGGGAACTCATCAACCCCAGGCCTGCCGGCACAGCCAGGTTTTAACGGCTTTCCGGAAGGCCTGGAGAGAGGTGAGGGTCCGGATCTCCGCGGGGAGTTCATTCCAAAGGGCCGGAGCTGCCACAGAGAAGGCCCTCCCCCGGGTAGTAGCCAGATGGCATTGGCTGGTAGACGGAACCCGGAGGAGGCCGACCCTGTGAGATCTGACGGGTCTTTGGGAGGTAATTGGCAGCAGGCGGTCTCTCAAGTGGTTTTATTGAGGTGGTTTCATTAGCAAACTAGGGAACTTCATCAGTGCAAACCCCATTCCCTACCAATGTAACCGATGATGTTACCGACTTGGGCAGTGAAATGCCTGCAAGAAAACCGCGAAGCTCAGAGAGCACCAAAGACCCCACAGTTCAGCTCTCAGCTTCAAATATTCTCTTCTGCCTCTTTTTCAGCCTCCTGTGCCAACATCTCAGGGGCATTTCCTTTGGCATGTACCTTGCTGGATGATCCCGTGTTCCAGGAGGGTTTGGCAGAGCTCCGTCGCTTCCTTCCGGTTGGCAACCTCCCCTTCCTCCACCAGCCAGTCAACCATCTCACACCCCAAAAAGCTCCTCTGGAATTTAACCAGGTTCTCTTCTCTGGCTTTGAGAATAGAGTTGTCCATGCTGATCAGCCTGCAATCAAGAGGCAAGAAGACCCCGAAACAAGGATATCGGCTGAGTTAAGCCCACCACGAATCCTATTCAGACATGCAGCAAACCCAAGTCACACTGGGCAGAAGTACTTATAGTCCTCGACTTACAACAGTTCATTTAGTGACCATTCAAAGGTACGACAGAACTGGGAGGAGGGGAAAAGTGACCCGGGAGCATTTTTCACCATTTCAGGCATCTCCATGGTTGCATGATCAAAATTCAGATGCTTGGCCACCGGTTCATATTTACGACTGCCGCAGTGTCCCGGGGTACGTGATTCCCCTTTTGCGACCTTCTGATCAGCAAAGTCTTATCAGGAAGTCAGATTCCCTTAACAACTACGCCAAGAAAGGTCGTAAAACGGGGTGACACTCACTTCGCCAATGTCTCACTTAACCACAGAAATGTTGGGCTCACTTTGCAGTCATAAGTTGAGGACTACTTGTACTTTAGAAGTCAGGTAAGGTAGGGTAACAGGGACATGGTGGCTCAGTGGCTAAGACGCTGAGCTTGTCGATCAGAAAGGTCAGCAATTTGCTGGTTCGAATCCCTAGCGCCGTGTAACAGAGCGAGCTCCCGTGACTTGTCCCAGCTTCTGCCAACCTAGCAGTTCGAAAGCACGTAAAAAATGCAAGTAGAAAATTAGGAACCACCTTTAGTGGGAAGGGAACAGCATTCTGTGTCCCTTCGGCATTTAGTCATGCCAGCCACATGACCAGGGAGATGTCTTCGGACAGCGCTGGCTCTTCCGTTTTGAAATGGAGATGTGCACTGCCCCCTAGAGTAGGGAACGACTAGCACATATGTGCCAGGGGAACCTTTACCTTTATAACTTTGAACAGTCACTAAATGAGAACCACCTGTAATTCCAAGCAGCGTCAAATGAAAAAGGAGGTGGCAGAAATGAGATCATCTATAGTTTTACAAGGATTCTAATTCATTTATCACCACTGGAGGGCAGTGCAGGCCTATTTTATTTCTCTATTGTTTACATTGTTGGACCTTCTAGTCAGTTTTTGGCTTTGGACAAGTGGCTGAATTAGTCCTCAGATCTAGAAAGGACTGCAATGCTTCGAATGCCACCAAAGTTACTAGTCCCTGCCGTTTTCTTTCCTCAGTGACACCAATAATGGCAATGACTGAAGAGGGGGAGGGGGGAATAATTGCCAGCTCTGCAGGAGCAAATTCAACTTACAATTGCACAGCCCCCTTAGAGATATTTATTTATGTCCCACCTTTTTTATTTTTTATAAATAATTCAAGGTGGTGAACAAGCCTAATGCTTCTTCCTCCTCCGATTTTCCCCACAAGAACAACAACCCTGTGAGGTGGATTGGGCTGAGAGAGAGAGAGAGAGAGAGATGGAAGGAGGGAGGGAGGCAGAGAGAGGGAGGGAGGGAGAGAGAGAGGGAGGGAGAGAGAGAGGGAGAGAGAGAGAAAGAGGGAGGGAGCGAGGGGCTGGGCCTCAAGTCACTCAGCCAGCTTGCGTGGCTGAAGTGGGACTAGAACTCATAATCTCCTGGTGATTGGCCCAAAGCCACCCAGCCAATTTTCATGCCTTCTTTCTTTCTTTCTTTCTTTCTTTCTTTCTTTCTTTCTTTCTTTCTTTCTTTTTCTTCCTTCCTCCCTCCCTCCCTCTCTTCCTTTTCTTTCACCTTTTTTGCAAAACTATCTAGCTGTAAAATCCCTTCTTTCTTTCTCTCTCCCTTCATCCACAGAAAGGGAGGAAGGAAGGAAGGAAAGAGGGAAATGATGGAGGGGGGAGATGAGAGGAAGAAAAGAGATGAGAGGGAGGGAGGAAAGGAAGGAAGGAAAGAAGGAAGGAGATGGGAAATAAGGAGGGGGTGGAGATAAGAGGGAGGGAAGAAGGAAGGAAGGAAAGAAGGAAGGAGATGGGAAATGAGGGAGGGAGGAGATGAGAGGGAGGGAGGAAGGAAGGAAGGAGATGGAAAATGAGGGAGGAGATGGGAGGAAGGAAGGAGATGAGAGGGAAGGGGGGAGGGAAGGAAGGAGATGGGAAATAAGGAGGGAAGAGATGAGAGGAGGAAAGGAGATGAGAGGGAGGGAGGAAAGAAAGAAGGAAGGAAGGAGATGGAAAATGAGGGAGGAGACTGGCGGAAAAAAGGAGTTGAGAGGAAAGGAGAGAGGGAGGAAAGAAGGAAGGCATTAATTCCCACGTATCTCCTTTTTTCCAAATCCCCCCCCCAAATTAAAACCCAGAGAAATGGGGTCCAGGGCTGCTTCCAGGGGGGGCGGGGGGCTCACGTACGTCTCGTAGAGGCTCTGTCCTCTCAGGAACACCTTGACTTCCTTGTTGAGTGGGAAGGTCCCATCATCCTTGCGGAAGCGATAGAGGAGCTTAGCGTCCTTGTAGTCCGAATGTTCGTCACAGACTGGAAAGCATGGAAGACAATTCTTAGGCCCTTCCGAGGCCCCACTCAGGCCCTTCGCTCCCCCCAAAGGCAGCCTGGCCTCCCAGAGACAAAAATGCAAGGTTACATTTGGGAAAATACAGGGAGTCCTCAACTTACAAGTTCATTTAGCTACCGTTGGACGTTACAACAGCACTGGAAAAAATGTCTTATGACCATTTTTCACACTTATGACCATTGCAGTTACCCCCATGGTCACGCGATCAAAATTTAAGCACTTGGCAACTGAACTCATATTTATGACGGTCACAGTGTCCTGGGGTCACGTGATCCCCTTTTGCCACCTTCTGACAAGCAAAGGCAAGGGGGAAACCAGAGTCACTTAACAACTGGGTTACTGACTTAGTAAATGCAATGCTTCACTTAACAACTGTGGCAAGAAAAGTCGTAAAATGGGGCAAAACTCACTTCACAACCATCTCACTTAGCAGAAATTTTGAGCTCAATTGTGGCCATAAGTCAAGGACTACCTCTGTCTCTGTCTCTCTGTCTGTCTCTCTGTCTGTCTCTCTCTCTCTCTCTCTGCATCATCAGACAGACAGACAGACATGAGTGAGATAGATGATATAGACACAGATGATAGATAGAGAGAGAGAGAGAGAGATAGAAAGAAAGAAGGAGAGATAGATGATAGATAGATAGATAGATTGATAGATAGATAGATAGATAGATAGACCGTCAGACAGACAGACAGAGATGATATATATAGAGAGATGATTAAGATAGATGATAGCTATAGATAGACAGACAGACAGAGACAGATTATAGATAGATAGATAGATAGATAGATAGATAGATAGATAGATAGATAGATAGATAGATAGACAGACAGACAGACAGATAGAGAGAGAGATGATTAAGATAGATAGATAGATAGATAGATAGATAGATAGATAGATAGATAGATAGATAGATAGATAGATAGATGATAGTTAGATGGATGGATGGATGGATGGATGGATGGATGGATGGATGGATAGATAGATAGATAGATAGATAGATAATGATTGAGATAGATGATAGATATAAATAGATAGATAGATATGAGGTAGATGATACCTATAGATGATAGATAGATAGATAGATAGATAGATAGATAGATAGATAGATAGATAGATAGATAGATAGATAGAGAGAGATAGATAGATAGATAGATAGATAGATGATAGATAGATGATAGATAGATAGATAGATAGATAGATAGATAGATAGATAGATAGATAGATGATAGATAGATGATAGATAGATGATAGATAGATAGATAGATAGATAGATAGATAGATAGATAGATAGATAGATAGATAGATAGATAGATAGATAGATAGATAATTGAGATAAATAGATGATAGAGATACAGGTACCAGTAGATAGATAGACAGGCTGGCTGGCTGGCTGGCAGGCATGCAAACATATATTAAATGCTTTCACTAAAAGATATGATGGAGATTATGATGAATCAGTTTGTTTTGTTTTGCTTTAATTTATTTTATCTTACTTATGTACCCAAGGCGGGACTAGAACGCACCGTTTCTCAGTTTCACGCCTGACGCTTTCACCGGCTACACCAAACTGGCTCTGTGAGTGTTAATAATTAACCCTAAACTAATTGCACTTCCATCTGAGCCCCGTAGCAGCATTTCACTTCTTTCTAGATGGATCTGCAGCCGGCTATATAAAACCTAATGTTTACCGAGCTGCGTAATTCAGGCAGAAGGAAGAAATCCGCAAACGTTCCCCCGTTGGAAAACAGATGCCCTGTGCACTAAATCACCCTCCCTGCCCTTTTTATCTACCATCTCATTACTAAACTTAGAAAAGTGTTTACAATACATAACCACACTTTTGAACGTATGGGTAGTCCTCAACGTACAACCACAGTTGAGCCCAAAATTCCCATTGCTGAGCGAGACAGTTGTTAAGTGAGGTTTGCCTCATTTGACCACCTTCCTCGCCACCGTTGTTAAGTGAATCGCTGCAGTGGGAATCTGGATTTCCCGTTGACTTTGCTTGCCGGAAGGTCGCAAAAGAGGATCACATGATCTTGGGAATAACAAAACCGCCGTAAGTTCATGCCAGTTGTCAAACCTCCGGATTTCTATCATGTGACCACGGGGAAGCTGCAATGGCCATAACTGTGAAAATTAGTCGTGTCACTGTTTTCCGTGCCATGGTAACGTCAAAGGGTCACTAAGCAAACTGTTGTAAGTCGAGAGTCAACTCTTCGTGTTGTCGTGGGGACAGAATGAGTGGGAGTGCATTCCACGCATAATGTCGGCTGGAATGGGATCTCAGATTACTGCTGCCGGGTTGGGAGGGGTATACCTATTGGGTAATGTGATTTGTGACACAGACTGAGGGGAGGGAAGGAACAAGGGGGAAAGTTCAGAAGCAAATGAAACAAAGCAAAGGTTTAACTGCGAATAAATCTTGCCTAATGAAGCTATCAATAAATCACTGGTTTCTGTATTAAAACATTGGCTCGATTATTATGAATCAGTTACGGCATCATTAGGAAACTTTACGCCGAGGACTTTCTGCACACATATTACCGTTTTGAATGCGCACGCAACACGTTGACGTCAGCATTTAGCAGAAATATTTTGAAGGCCTGGTTTTCACTGGAACATGGACATGTGCAAAGTTTCCCCCCCCCTCATTATTAAGGGTGCCAAATAGACTGTAGAATATTCAGGCCAGAATTTAACAACAACAAAAAGTGCGGGTAGCCCTGTAAATCCTTACATTTGTTTAGCGACTCTTCAAAGTTACGACGACCCTGAAAAAAAGTATCTTACAGTTTTCACACTTATGACCATTGAAGGATCCCCAGAATACAAAATAGGGGTGGCTTGGCAACTGGCATGTTACTTATGACGGTTGCATTGTCCTGGGGTCACATGGTCACTATTTGTATCCTTTCTTGGTAGCTTCCGAAAAGCCAACTCAAGTGTGGGCAGGGCTAGCCAGAGGCTGTCCAAACCGGTCATAACATTAGCTACGGGTTCTTCCCAAACTCAGGCAAAACTGTAGCATCCCACCCCTGGATGGGGTTAACATGCTGTGGTCCATGGGGGTCACAAGGAGTCAGGCCAGACTTCGATAACAACAATCGTCAAAAGGGGATGGAAGCTGTAGGCGAGTCCCAAAAGGTGGGATTAAGCATGGCTCACGGTCTCCATCTCAAACCCTGTTCAGAAAAGACAAAGAGGTGGCCTCCATCCTCATCTAGAGGTCTATGAAGATTCTCAATCATCCAGCCCACGAAAATCCATGGCTTAGGTCCATGGTACCTGCGAGACCACCTACTGCCACCGGTAGCCTCCCACCGTCCAGTGCCATCCCACAGAGTCGGCCTCCTCAGGGTGCCGTCGGCCAGACAGTGTCGGCTGGTGAACCCCCAGGGGGGAGAGCCTTCTCTGTGGGAGCACCTTCCCTCTGGAATGAGCTGCCCCCCCGGAGCTTCGTATAATCCCCGACCTCCGGTCCTTCCGACACGCCCTAAAAAGTTGGCTTTTCCAGCAAGCCAGCCTGGCCTGAACAAAATATAATAAATTATTTCTCATTGTTAATTTTAATCAATTTTTTTTACAAAAAACGCTATTGTGAACCTTAATTGGGTTTGTTTTTTGGATATTCTATCTATTTTTTTTTAACTTTTGTAATATGTGTTTTTTTTAATGTTGTACGCCACCCTGAGTCCTTGGGAGAAGGGCGGCATATAAATCCAATGAACCAAACCAAACCAAACTCAGCTCTCTTCTCTGTCCAAAATGTGGACTCTGTGGACTCCTCCTTGTTGAAAGAGGGGCCCCAAAGAGGCCATCTATGTTAAAATTGAACAGCCCCCCCTCTCTCAACACAGGGGAAGGGATACGACATCTATCATCTACCTCCAGTCTATAACAGGGGTCTCCAACCTTTTGGGCCTCAGGGACCACTAAATTCATAACTTTAAATCCCACGGCCCACTAATATGATCTGCCTAATGACCGGCTGGGGTGGGCGTGGCTAGGCGGTCATGTGACTGGGTGGGCATGGCCAACTCAATGTCACTCACATCAAGGGGCGCCAGCCTCTACTCGCCACTCCCCTCCCAGCCACTCCTCGCCTGCCCACCCGGGCTCCTTACGGCCCCAACAGGAAGCAGTTGCTGGAGCTAAGCAGCCACCAGGAGAAAGAGTTGGCAAAACAGCTCAGTTCAAATTGGATCTGAGCGAGAAGGAGGCTCAGCAGAAGCACCTCACTGAGGACTATGAGCATAGGCTATCCAAGCAGAGGGAAGACCTACCCTAAGTGCAAGGCCAGGTACCAGCACCTGGAGGCTCAGTGGGCTGAGATGGTCAGCCAGTTCCAGACCATGATGTAGTCCCACTGGAATGAGGCCCTCCGGCTCTTCGCCACCAGCGTCACTTCCCTCCAACCTTCACCCAAAGTCCCACACCAGGCTGAAGCAGACCCCGTTGGAATTTCTGCCCCCCTCCAACCTGCAAAAAAGGACCCCAACTCTCTGCAGCAACACAAGCGTTCATTGCACGTATCCATCCCAGGGGCCATAGTTCGAGGAGCCCTGATTTAGTGCAATATAAAAAATGCAAATAATTCTTTGTGTGGATCTCCAAAATTTTCTCACAGACCACCAGTTTTTCTCACGGACAGCCCTTTCAACAGTTCCAAGAAGGTTCCACATCATTTTCCCCACTCAGGTGACCCTGAGGACACAGGTACGCCTCCAAGTGGTCTCAGCGACCCTCAAAAAAGGATGCAAATGACCAGCTGTCTGCAAGGAGTATAATCCCTTCCATTCCCCACCACCCTGTCTGAGCTGAAGAAGCTTCTTGGATGAGAAGCGAAACGTCTTCAGAGGAAAACCAGAAAGTCCAGTTGCCTCTTGAAAAAAAAAAAAGCACCTTTGGGACAGCCTCACCTAGGTACCATTTTGAAAATCATCCCCCAGATTGACCGACTGTCCTATTTGCAAACTGCCTACAGCCCTGAAAATATAGGTCCCTGTGGAATGTTGGATTCCTGTCCGTGGCAGGAAACCCATCAAAGAAGACTTCAGTTCCTCAGATTTGGGTTTTGATCGCTCCACCTACATGCCCCATCAGGGTAGAAATTCCTTACCCCGTTCTGTGTTTACACATGAAGTTCTCAGGTACACACAGAACTGCTGGTCCAAGCTTTTGTTGACTGTTCTCCTTGGTCCCAGAAAGCCGTGAGGATATATCCCACAACCTTCATATTGGGATTTTGAGCCGCCTCAAAAATAGTTTGCAGCATATTTGGAAACGGGGATAGAGGCAGGCTTTGTGGAGAGGGCTCCATTGCCAGATAAATCTTGAAAAGGAGATATTCATCAAGCAGGAAACACCTACATTTTTTCCCAGTGAGTATTTTTATCCCAATGGTTGACTTCTTCATGGTGGGCTTGTGGATAAAACTGAAGTTTCACCTTCTCTTTTAAAGAAACAAACCTTCACCCCTTCAAGAATTTCCAGCTGTCTCTGAAGAAAACTCTCCTTTCGCAAAAGAACAAGAATTGTTTTTTTAAAAAAAATCTTACTTTACAGGTTTATTCTTGGTTCCTCATTCACTCCCATCCTTAAGGACTCAAAATATGTTCCCCAACTTCCTACCTACATGTATCAATTTGTGCTTTTCAGAAAACAAATAATAAAGAGACTCAGGCAAATCTCTTTAGCAGAAAGAGATTGTGAGTAAAGTAGAAACATAAAGCAACTTTTCAACACTTTGCAAAGAAGACTCAGAAATACAAACTCCCAAATGATTAGTAGGAATCTATTGCATTTCACCTATATGGAAATAATTACAGAGCATTTGTCTATTTTATTTGTGGCTTGTTTGTTGTTTTTACACATAATTCAAGGCAGTGAACATATCAAATATACCAGAGGTGGGTTCCTACCAGTTCAGATGGTTTGGCTGAATAGGTAGTAACTCAGCCACCCATGCACCGGTTCTATTACAATGCAATACAATAGCAGAGTTGGAAGGGACCTTGGAGGTCTTCTAGTCCAGGCAGGAAACCCTATACCATTTCAGACAAATGGCTACCCAACATCTTCTTAAAGACTTCCAGTGTTGGGGCATTCACAACTTCTGGAGGCAACTTCTGTTCCACTGATTATTTATTCTAACTGTCAGGAAATTCCTCCTCAGTTCTAAGTTGCTTCACACCTTGATTAGTTTCCACCCATTGCTTCTTGTTCTACCCTCAGGTGCCTTGGAGAATAGTTTGACTCCCTCTTCTTTGTGGCAGCCCCTGAGATATTGGAAGACTGCTATCATGTATCCCCTAGTCCTTCTTTTAAACTAGACATAACCAGTTCCTGCAACCGTTCTTCATATGTTTTAGCCTCCAGTCCCCTAATTATCTTTCTTGCTCTTCTCTGCATTCTTTCTAGAGTCTCCACATCTTTTTTACATCGTGACAACCACAACTGGATGCCGTATTCCAAGTGTGGCCTTACCAAGGCATTACCAAGGCATATTGGAAGACTGCTATCATGTCTCCCCTAGTCCTTCTTTAAACTAGACCTACCCAGTTCCTGCAACCATTCCTCATATGTTTTAGCCTCCAGTCCCCTAATCATCTTTGTTGCTCTTCTCTGCACTCTTTCTAGAGTCTCCACATCTTTTCTACATCGTGGCGACCAAAGCTGAATGCAATAATGTTGGCGGCGCCATCTTTATTTTTGCTCCTGCACATGCACAGAACAATCTCCATTGCAGAAGTGCAATTTTTCCATTTTTCCTATAGTCTGCGCATGCACAGACCTTTTTAGGTGTAAATAAGCACAGACGTGGGGCACGCATTTGGCGTGTGCACGCATGCAAAAAAATTTGCGCACCAAACCGATAGTAATGCCGATAGCAATCCACCCCTGGAATATACCAGTGTTGGTGAACCTTTTTGGCACAGAGTGCCAAAACAGGAGCTAGCGTACATGGGGGGTGGTGGTGGTACCAATAACCAAAACAGCAGCTCCCTGGCGCACGCACGCAGGAGCGCCGTGAAGCAGAAGAGCAGTTCCCTAGTGCATATGAACATTCTGGGAAGCTGAGCTTCCAGTTTCCGGGGTGCGCATGCGCGCCAGGTCAGCTGGTCTTCTGGTTTCTGGGGCTCATGCATGCATAAAGACCAGCTGGCCAGTGCACAGGCATGCGCTGAAAACAGGAAACTCCGTTTCCTGGCATGCGGGAAACCAGGAAGCTGCTTTTCCATTTTCCAGTGCACCCACGTGCGCGAAGACCAGCTGATCGGCACACTGGAACCCGGAAGAGCAACGGGTGACAGCTTGTGTGCCCAGAGAAATGGCTCTGCGTGCCACTTCCGGCACGCTGCCATAGGTTCACCATCATGGGAATATACCTTCCTCCTCTTATTTTACCACAACCACACTGTGAGGTGGGTAGAGCTGAGAGAGAGGGACTGGTCCAATATCACTTTTCATGCCTAAGGCAGGACTAGAATTCACAGTCTCCTGGCAACCGGCTCAAAGTCGCCCAGCTAGCTTTCATGCCTAAGATGGGAGCAGAATTCCGTCTCCAGGCGATTGGCCCAAAGTCAGCCAGCCCACTTTCCTGCCTAAAAGCAAGACTAGAACTCAGAGTCTCCTAGTGATTGGCCCAAAGTCGCCCAGTTGGCTTTCATGCCTAAGGTGGGTCTAGAACTCTCAGTCTTTGGTTTCTAGGCTAGGAGTTAATATTGTTATAATAAGCCTATTAAAAATGACTGATGAATGTCTCTTAGTTCACGAATGTTTCAGAGGTGACCTTGGAAAAGAAATATTTGGGGCTTAAATAAATCTATTTTCAAAACTTGGGACTCTTCCCTTTCTTTTGTTTACACCATTCAATCCCCAGGATTTGTGCCTGATTCAATGGCACTTAAGTAATGTAAATATTATTACTCCCTCTGTACTTTTATATTCCTCCCTTTTACTGGTCTTTGAGATTATCATCCTGTTTTGTTAAAAGCTCTCCTCTTTCGTTACAGGTACTCTTCGACTTACGACTACAACGGCAGCCACAGAGCCAGATGTGGCTCGGGGAAGGGGCATAAAAGGCCCAGATTTGGTTTAAGACAGGGGTCTCCAACCTTGGCAACTTTAAGACTTGTGGACTTCAGCTCCCAGAATTCCTCAGCCAGCTTTGCTTTCCACAAGCGTTGCTGGCTGAGGAATTCTGGGAGTTGAAGTCCACAAGTCCACAAGCGTTGCTGGCTGAGGAATTCTGGGAGTTGAAGTCCACAAGTCCTCAAGCATTACTGGTTGAGGAATTCTGGGAGTTGAAGTCCACACGTCTTAAAATTGCCAAGATTGGAGACCGCTGGTTTAAGAGAACGGCCAGATAAGGCTGTGGATAAGGCACTTTCATGTCATTGGGAAAAGACCTCAAAGGTAACCAGAATTAAGAAGCTCACCAACCGTGGTGAAGAATATCATGGTCCATGAGCTTCTGCATCAGCCGGATGCCGGTCTCGCGGTCAGGGGCTTCTTTGTGGTCAATCAACCAGTCAATGAGCTCCTTGGACACGAAGCAATTCGGGTAGGTGCGGAGGTGATAACGCCGATCCTTTATAAGCTTGCCGTCATGAAGACGAAGCCTAGGAGGAAAAATAGCAATAGCATTTAGATTTATATACTGCTTTACAGTGCTTTACAGCCCTCTCTGAACGGTTTACAGAGTCAGCTTATTGCTCCCAACAATCTGGGTCCTCACCGCTCACTGCTCACCGCCTCCTGCACCTCAAAAATAATAAGACCCCCCCCCCAAAAAAATTGCGCACACCAGAAGCCATGAGGTGACCACACTCACCGTGTCCTGCACCTCAAAAATAATAAGACACCCCCCCCCAAAAAATTGGCCACACCAGCAGCCATGAGGTGATCACGCTCACCGCTTCCTGCACCTCAAAAATAGTAAGACCTCCCCCCAAATAAGGCCAAGTGTTTATTTCGGGGGGGGGGGTCAAAAGAAAATAAGACCCCTGTCTTATTTTCGGGGAAACACGGTAGATGAATGGATGGATGGATGAAAAAATAAATAAATAAAATGAAAAAAACCATCAACCAATTACTGATGGAGAAGAGTGGACTGTTCATTTTAAAATCCCACTAGGAAGCAAAGTTTAACTGAAAGTTGAATGAGGCAACCTAACCCCAGAACTCTCCAGATTTATAGCCCCAGAATCTTGGGTGGAACCTAGAAGCGATGGGAGGCCGGCATCTCCTGGGAACAGGTTCTTTCCCAAAACTTGGCCTGAGGCCCAGAACGTCCCAAGCGATGGCTTTGCTTTGTCAAGGTCTCTCCGAGGACAGAAGAACAGCCCCGACCTCGGGCGAGAGAACATTAAACAAAAATAAATCACGCAATATTGGATTCCTCCAAGGCCAATTTTTCAAATTCTGTTTTGGTTTAAACAAAGACGGGAGCTTCAGAGACTCAGGCCTCTCTTGTCCTAGTGGGCTAACATGTCTTTTTGATATTTCTGACCAGAATTTAATCCTCTACAACATCTCCAGACTGCAAGCTCACTTTTATTAACTCACTAAAATATTTATCCTTCTTTGCTTGAATGGGAAAAATGAAGAGTAGTGTTGTGGCCCGCCAGCAGAGCTGGCAGCAGATTCGGACAGTGAGAAGGTTGGGGAGGAACATGGGCGACTCCTGGAGTCTGGGGAAGACTCTGATGAGGGCTCTGTGTCGGAGGCAGAGAGGGGGCCAGAGCCGTCTGACAGTTATCAGCTGCCTTCAGAGTCAGACATCAGTGAGGCAGAAGAACAGCTGGAGCCTGTTCCCAGTGTGTGCTTGCACAGAGTGGCCAGACAAAGAGAACAGCTAAAGAACAGGGGTCGACTTGGGAGTAAGGCCACAGGTGGATGACGAATGGCCCTTCCCAGAGAAAATAAAAGAGGAGCGGAGGGGGAGTGGAGTTTGCAGGAGACAGTTAGTTCACTAATTGGTTCGTGACTTTCCGCAACTCTTTGCCAAGTTTTCCGATATCAGCCTGGCAGCTCTCCAAGCCAGATAAAGTCTGTGACTGTAAATCCTCCCTTGAAAGATTTTGCCGGCTGTGAATGAGCAGAATTCACAGTAAAATAAAAGGAGTTTTTGTCAGGATCAGGAGTTTGCTTCATGCTCTTGGGAAGCCTTGGTTAGAACAAGTAGGTGAAAGGAGAAGTATACGTTGCCTATTTACTTTTTAAGATTTGCTGAGGGTATTTAGCGCCCACCCCTCTCCTAGAAAAAAATTAGGAGATATTTTAGGACATATTAAAAGGGCACAATATTTCCCCTAAAAGGGAGGCAGAAACTCACCCCTCACCTTTGTCCATGGACCATTAAGGCCTGAGCCAGTCTATTCTACATAACAAAGATCTACCCCCTTCAGGCAGAGCCATAATAGGCATCCCAAAGCCCTTTCATCACCCAGCAAGGCTCAACCAAGTCTGGGACTCAGGATAGCCTACAGAGTTGCCCCTGCATGGCGCCATGGGAATCTGACAACCAATCAGAATACAAGCTCAAATTCAAAAGCCCAGAGAGGCCATAAAGCCCAGGCACTCTCGGCATCTCTTCCCTTTTTTCTTCTTCACCCAAGATCTTCGAGCCATGTCATCCTGTCCACCAGTGGTGGGTTTTAAAAATTGTTCGAACCTACTCTGTGGGTGTGGCCTCCTTGGTGGGAGTGGCTTGCCGCCCATGTGACCAGATGGGAGTGACTTGCCGCCCATGTGACCGGATATGAAGATGCCGATGACACTTGTCAGAACCACTTAAATTACCTCACACACAGCACTGGCATGCATAAGAATAGGATGCAAACTTGTTTTTTAAAAGGCATCTTTGGTTTGCGTTAAAACAACTTCAACACACGCAATGTTCTGATTGCACCACAAACGCAGTAGTCATCCTTCCCTTTCACAGAGGCACTGAGTTTTATAAATATGAGCATGATAGTGTAGAATAATCATATCCAAGGACCAGTGGTGGGTTTCAAAAAATTTTGGAACCTCTTCTGTAGGTGTGGCCTGCTTTCCGGGTCCACTGGTGGAATCTCTTCTAACCGGTTCGGTAGATTTGATGAACCGGTTCTACCGAATAGGTGTGAACTGGTAGGAACCCACCTCTGCTGTCCACCATTAAAACCATCTTTCCAAACAGCCACCATGTTTCCAGTCTCTTTCTCCCCACTTGGAACCGAACCCAGATGGACGTTTTTTTCCAACAGTATTCTAAAAATAAGTCCATGACGTCCATTTGCTGCCTAGGTCAGCGTTTCCTTAACCCTGGCAGCTTTAAGATATGTAGATTTCAACTCCCCAAATTCCCCAGTCTCCTTGGTAAGTTTCCATCCATTGCTTCTTGTGCTACCTTCGGGCTGTCAGCTTCTGCCTTGCTGTTGCTTCAGCTGCCATGAAACGGGAAGGGGGGGGCATGTATTTGGGAGGGGTTAATTGATGTGCTGGAGGAATGTTCTAGGATGTACCAGTCGTTGGGACTGCGCATGCGTATGTGTTTCCCGCCTGCATCAACGGCCTACACATTCCATCGTTGGCCTGTCTTTTTGAAGTTATCTCACACCTGACATTTGAAGGACTTATGATTGGACTGGAGCTTTGATCCTAAGGGGGGGGAACGGGCTATCCTATATATCAATTGCTTTCGCGCCATATTAATCAGACTTTGCTTCGCTGCTGCTCGCTTACCATTTATAATTAGTAAAAGTACTTTTGATTTCCAACCCATGGAGTCTCTTAGTTTTCTTTCCTAATTATGGAATGGAGTGGGCCTGACAAGAAGCAAAGTCTAATTAATAACCCTTTCCAGGAGATTTACGTCTACCGAGAAGGGAAATAATGTCTTCTCCGATCAGAGAGATTGTGAAAGTTATCAATCCTGTTTCTGTTCGTTTACAATTGCCCAAACACCTCAACCGTATCCACCCGGTGTTCCACATCAACCTCATCAAAGGTTGACACGGGCGCTTTGGGAAATGAGGTCAACTTCTTCTCTCTGACAGCCCCTCAAATGTTGGAAGACTGTTATTACGTCACCTAGTCCTTCTGTCTCTTTTTTAAAACAGCTTATTTATATATTTTCACATTACATACATAAGTGCTTAGTGAACAGTGTATTGTCTGAATCAATATACTTTTCCCACTCCTAATTTCTGCCTCTACCATCCAACCATTTATAAAACAAGTCCCAGGTTTGAAAATACTCTGCATTTTCTTTTTCTTTTATTTTTAGTGTCAATCTGTCCATTTCTGCCCAATTATATCATCCTCTGTAGGTGTTTCCTAGTTTTTCCCAGTACTGTGCAAATACAACTCTTGCTGCTGTCAAAATATGTAATATTAAGTATAGGTTCCCTTTATCATACTTTTCAGGTATTATGCCTAACAAACATATTTCTAAAGCCAAATACCACTCACTCATCACGAAATCTGCTTGGCTTCTAGGTGCTCACTAAGAAAGGATTTTTCGAAATGACCATCAGGTCATTAGTATTTCTTATACAGTAATTAACACACTCTGATGCTAAGGAGTTCTACTCCCCCTCCCCACCTAAAAAGCACTCTGTTCCAAATGCCGGTTGCCTCACGTTCCGTTACCTCAGTTCAAACTGGCAGATATTCCACTTCTTCACTCAGGAGCCGTTTGGGGCTCCTTACAGTACTAAACATCCGTACCTCACCAAAATGTCTACGCCTTCTACCTACGGAATTGCTTCAAAGCTGAAGGTGGCGGGAGCAGTATTCCCTTATGTTATTCAATCACCGACCACCACTGAGCCAATGGGCTGAACAGGAGTGAACTGGATTTCTCCTGCACTGCCTGATCACATAGTTTCATCGTGAAGCACGGTTATCCAGCTAGTAATCTATATGTTGTTTTAACATTTTTTCCAACCATGTATGTATTTTTGTCCACCCCTAGTAATACAGTACAATACAATACAATAGCAGAGTTGCAAGGGACCTTGGAGGTCTTCTAGTCCAACCCTCTGCCTAGGCAGGAAACCCTATACAGTTTCAGACAAATGGCTATCCAACATCTTCTTAAAGACTTCCAGTTTTGGAGCATTCACAACTTCTGGAGGCAATTTCTGTTCCACTGATTAATTGTTCTAACTGTCAGGAAATTTCTCCTCAGTTCTAAGTTGCTTCTCTCCTTGATTAGTTTCCACCCATTGCTTCTTGTTCTACCCTCAGGTGCCTTGGAGAATAGTTTGACTCCCTCTTCTTTGTGGCAACCCCTGAGATATTGGAAGACTGCTATCATGTCTCCCCTGGTCCTTCTTTTCATTAAACTAGACATACCCAGTTCCTGCAACCGTTCTTCATATGCGTTAGCCTCCAATCCCCTAATCCTCTTTGTTGCTCTTCTCTGCACTCTTTCTAGATTCTCCACATCTTTTCTACATCATGGCTACCAAAACTGGATGGAGTATTTCAAGTGTGGCCTTATAAAGTGGTATTAGTCCTTCTCTTCACTAAGCTAGACATACCCAATTGCCACAAATGTCACATTTGTGACAACACATTTTCGCATCTTGCTTCATTCTGTGGAATCTCGACCAGGAACTATAAATGTTCTTTGTACACCTACAAAGGACAAGTATCGCCAACTAAGAAATCAGGTTTGACAAGAACTGTTTTTTTTTCCTCTCAAACAACCCATTTAAACCAAAAGTGGCTGGTAATTTACGATAAACCTCAATTAGCCTCAGATCCAGATTATCAGAGAAAAAATGAAAGGAAGAGGAGGGGAAGGGAAAAAGTGCCTATGAATTTTATCAAAATTTCCAACTGAACGTCACTGAGCCACAGTTTCCCCCATGGAAAACAAAGATAAAGATTCAAAGAAGATCCCACTTATATATGGTCCCTGGCAATTCCTGCACAGGTAACCCTCGACATACGACCTGAATTGAGACCAGAATTACCACTGGCAAGCGAAGTGGTTGTTAAGTGAGTCACTCCTGATTTCACAAAATTTTACCATGGTCATTAAGGGAATGATTGAAATTGTTAAATGAATCATGCAGTCATTGTTGCGGCCCGCCAGTGGCCATTGGACCTGGCACCAGATTCAGACGGTGAGGAGGTTGGGGAGGAACATGGGCCAGTCCTGGAGTCTGAGGAAGGCTCGGATGAGGGCTCTGTGTCAGAGGCAGAGAGGGGCCCAGGGCCATCCGACAGTTATCAGCTGCCTTCGGAGTCGGACATCAGTGAGGCAGACAAACAGCTGGAGCCTGTTCCCAGTGTGCGCATGCGCAGAGCTGCCAGACAAAGGGAACAGCTAAGAAACAAGGGTCAACTTGGGAATAAGCCACAGGTGGATGATGAATGGCCCCTCCCAGAGAAAATAAAAGAGGAGCGAAGGGGGAATGGGCTTTTGCAGGAAACAATTCGTCCGTTCATTCGTTTCAGGAGTGTGAAGATCTGTCTGTGAATCTCAGAGACTCTGTGCCAAGTCTTTCCTCGCACAGCACCTCATTTGGGAAACTATTTACACGGCAGCTTTCCAAGCCAGATAAGGTCTGTGGTCATAGATACTCCTTTGAAAGACTGTTTTCCAGGCCTTGGCTGAATGTGAATGAGAGGAATTCACCTTCGTTTAATAAAAGGGGTTTTGTCAGGACCAGGAATCTGCTTCGTGCTTTTTGAGAAAGCCTAGGTCAGAACGGTCATTAAGCGAACCCGGCTTGCCCCATTGCTCAGGGGAAGCTGGCTGGGAAGGTCGCTCATGGTGAATCATGTGGCCCTGGGATGCTTCAACCAAATTTGGATCCCATGGTCACGGGGATGCTGCAACGGTTGTAAGCCACTTTTTTCAAGGTGGCTGTAACTTTGGTCAAAGAACGGTTGTAATTCGAGGACTACATGCATATGTAAGATTCTTTCTGCAGGCAAAAAATTATTTAGTGCAATGCATAAAATGAAGTTAAGTACAGTCTCCATTTCATAAATTGAAATTCAGTGGTGAAAAAAGGAAGGTTCTACATTGAGGCAAGAAAAACAGATATAATATAGGTGGTAGCTAGCTCAACAATAGTAATTGTGAGAGGAATCTTGGAGTCTTAGTGGACAACCATTTAAATAGGAGCCAGCCGTGTGCAGCAGCTACCAAAAAAGCCAACACAGTTCTAGGCTGCATATACAGAGGGATAGAATCAAGATCATGTGAAGTGTTAATACCACTTTATAATTGGTAAGGCCACACTTGGAATACTGCATCCAGTTTTGGGTGCCACGGTGTAAAAAATATGTGGAGACTCTAGAAAGAGTACAGAGAAGAGCAACAAAGACGATTAGGGGACTGGAGACTAAAACATATGAAGAACGGTTGCAGGAACTGGGGATGTCTAGTTTAAAGAAGGACTAGGGGAGACATGATAGCAGTGTTCCCATTTCTCAGGGGCTGCCACAAAGAAGAAAATAGTCCAACTATTCTCCAAGGCACCTGAGGGTAGAACAAGAAGCAATGGGTAGAAACTAATCAAGGAGAGAAACAACTTAGAACTTAGGAGAAATTTCCTGACAGTGAGAACAATTAATCAGTGGAACAGAAATTGCCTCCAGAAGGTGTGAATGCCCCAACACTGGAAGTCTTTAAGAAGATGTTGGGTAGCCATTTGTCTGAAGTGGTGTCAGGTTTCCTGCCTAAGCAGGGGGTTGGACTAGAAGACCTCCAAGGTCCCTTCCAATTATGTTATCCTGTTATTTGGTTCAGAAAAAAATGGTATAAACCATTTTCAATATTTAGGTAGAATGCTATTCTGTTATTACCTTTGTACGATTACTTTTGCTGCCGAGGCAGGGTTGCTCAAGGAACAATCTAAATCCATTTTTCCTGACTGCATATGCAAGCGATACTGGCATAACTTGCCTTTGCCCCCTGGCCGACTCAGGAAGATAAGCTTGGCTAAGACACCTGTTCTCAAACAAGAGGTGACCTTTTACAGCTGGCAACTCCTTATCAGGCTCTGAATTAATTGCACATTCATTGGCTCATTTGTGGCTTTATCTTCAGCTGGAAGGACAGGGCACGTAAGATCAACAGTGGGATCCTGGATGGCTTCAGAAAAGGCCACCATTGATAGGCCCTGAACCATATGGATTGGTGTTGTGGCCCGGCAGGAGCCGTTGGAGCTGCCGCCAGACTCCGACAGCGAGGGGTCTTATGAGTCGGCCCTGGAGGAGGTAGAGGACCACGGACAGGGTTTCGATTCCGAGCAGGGTGCAGAGAGGCTGGTTGGCCACCAGGTGGCATCTGAGCCTTGGATCAATGGGGAGGAGAGAAGAGTGAGTGATCCAGAAAACACCTGTAAGTTGTTCCGGGATGCACGCCGTCGAAGGGCTACTTGGCGTCAAGAACAACGGCGTAATTACAAGAGGTGATTATGCTCAGCTGATGCTCATTAAGATCCTCTCCTGATTGTAAAAGAGACTGCTTGTGCCACGCCCTTTTGCAGAAGTCAACGTTCACGATTAAGAGAAACCAACTTGGCGAATTGGTTTGCTGTAAGAGCTTGTTTGCCTATGTTTGTAGGACTTGCTGCCAGAGTGCTTATCTCTTTGTTTATTTTGGGCTTGTAGCCAACGAGAGTCTGGACTGATTAAAAAACATTCTCTTTTACGTTTGTTTTGGCTTTCGTTCCTGGACGGAGGAGAGGGGTCAGAACAGATTGGGTATGTCACATTGGCATTAACACCTTTCGCCTGGATAGGGGGCACCTGTTATAAGTTTGTGGCAGTGGTGAAATTCATTTTTTTTTACTACCAGTTCTGTGGGTGTGGCTTAGTGGGATGACAGGGGAAGGATATTGTAGAATCTCCATTCCCACCCCACTCTGGGGCCAGCCAGATGTAGCATTTGCCGGTTCTCCGAACTACTCAAAATTTCCGCTACCTGTTTTCCAGAACCTGTCAGAACCTGCTGAATTTCACCCCTGGTATGTGGCCTCCTTTCAGATCCAAAGAGAAAGGTTTGGACCAGGTAATTTGATGGAAGGAACACGGTGGCTCAGTGGCTAAGACGCTGAGCTTGTTAGATCAGGAAAAGGTCGGCAGTTCGGCGGTTCGAATCCCTAGCGCCGTGTAACGGAGTGAGCTCCCGTTACTTGTCCCAGCTTCTGCCAACCTAGCAGTTTGAAAGCACGTAAAAAATGCAAGTAGAAAAATAGGAACCACCTTTGGTGGGAAGGTAACAGCGTTCCGTGCGCCTTTGGCGTTGAGTCATGCCAGCCACATGACCACGGAGACGTCTTTGGACACCGCTGGTGCTTTGGCTTTGAAACCCAGATGTGCACTAGTCGGGAACGACTAGTACATATGAGCGAGGGGAACCTTTACCTTTAACATTTAATTTGATGGATTACCTCTCCTCAGTTACATCAACCTAGACTTCCAGAGCCAAAAGGCAGGGGATGTTGAGGGTGCCCACCATCAAGGGAAGAACATCTGGCAGGACCGAGGGAAAAGGGATGATTCCTTACCATAGAGTTCTCTACATTTTTGGATTCAGCCTGATCTAGGATGCTCAGAATCTAGACAGCAGACTAAAAAGCAGAGACATCACCCTGCCAACAAAAGTGCTTATAGACAAGAGTATGGTTTTCCCAGTTGCAATGGATGGCTGTGAAAGTTGGACCATAAGGAAGGCTGCGTGCCAAAGAATGGAGGCCTTTGAACTCTGGTGCTGGAGAAGACTCCTGCATTGAGTCCCTTGGACTGCAAGGCCATCCAACCAGTCAGTCCTAGAGGAGATCAACCCTGACTGCTCTTCAGAAGGCCAGATCCTGAAGAGGAAACTCAAAGACTTTGGCCACCTAATGAGAAGGAAGGACTTACTGGAGAAGAGCCTCATGCTGGAAACGATGGAGGGCAAAAGAAGAAGGGGATGACAGAGAAGGAGGTGGCTGGATGGAGTCACTGAAGCAGTCAGTGTGACCTTAAATGGACTTTAGAGGATGGGAGAGAAGAGGACGTCCTGGAAGAACATTGTCCATGGGGTTGCGATGGGCCAGACACGACTTCATGACTAACAACAAGGATGCACGGAGTTTCCCAGTGGAAACTACTGTACGGTGAAGTACATCCAACAACCGAACTCACAGTGTACCGAGCACACCACCATTCAATCCTGAGCTACAAATATTCTCTTCTATCGGTACCATCGCCCGTACGCCGGGTGATTCACGAAGGGACTTGCTAGGCTTCCATATCTGGTTGCTGGAGGACATAAACATGTACACTCACTTCTAAGATCAGAGGCATTTTTATTGCCTCTGTTGCTGAGTCCCTTGACTTGCACAGTCATAAAATGGAGATGCCAGGAGGGGTGGGAAAAAACCCAAGGCTTCCACAACAACGGAGATAATAAGTCTGCATATTCAAAAAAGCCAAATGTATTTGGTGATTAGGGGATGCTAGTCATTAGAAAGCCAGCTGGGGAGGGAGACTGTTTGTTATTTAATTAGTTAGTTAACTGTATTTTTCAGACCATAAGACGCACCGGGGTATAAGACATGCCAAGACTTCGAAGAGGTAAGTAACAAAAAACAGTTTTTGCCTTCCCTCAGCCCCTAGCAGCCTTCTGCAGGTTTCAGCAGGGTTTGGGCAAGGTAAAAATGCCTCAGTTTTTGTCTTGCCCCAGCCCTGCTGAAGCCTGCAGAGGGCTGCTGGAGGCTGAAGGAAGGCAAAAAAGCCTCCGTTTTTCACAAAAATGGCTGTATTCGTTGTATAAGACACACCAACATCTCCATACGTCTTACACTCCGAAAAATATGGTAGTTATTTAGTTATTTACCGTAATTTTTGGAGTATAAGACATACCTTTTTCCCTCAAAAAAGAGGCTGAAAATCTGGGTGCGTCTTATACACTGAATACAACATTTTTTGTCTCCTGAAACCCGCCCCCTTCACCAAAATGGCCGTGCAGAGCATGTAGGAGGCTTTCAGAATGCTCCTGGGGACTGGGGAGGGCAGAATTGAGTGAAAAATGGGCCAGGTTTTTGTTCAATTTTGTCCCTCTCCAGGAGTGGTTCAAATCCCTAGCACCGTATAACAGAGTGAGCTCCTGTTACTTGTCCCAGCTTCTGCCAACCTAGCAGTTCGAAAGCATGTAAAAATGCAAGTAGAAAAACAGGGACCCTAACAGTGTTTCCCCTTCCCATATGAAAGAGAGTGAGGGAAGAGCAATTTCCTTTTTAAGTCAAATTTTTCTTGTTTTCCCAGGATTGAGCTCATATTTTGCTCCTGGTCTCCAGCTCAGATTTTGATAATAGCCCCACATGACATCTTCAAGAACATTTCACAGTTGGGAGGGACCTTGGAGGTCTTCTAGCCTAACTCCCAGTGTTAGAGCACCCACAGTTTCTGAAGGCAACTTCCGTTCCACTGATGAATTGTTCCAACTGTCAGGAAATTCCTCCTTAGTTCTAGGTTGCTTCTCTCCTCTATTAGTTTCCACCCATTGTTTCAGGGTAAGGAGGGGGGATGTCAAAACTTTAGCCAGAAACTCCTTGGGTCTGGGAGTGGGCCAAATGCTTATGATCTCGCTTGGAAGATTGGGAGTGGTGGAAAGGAGAAACATTCAGACCCAGGCGTTGAGCAAATTATTTAGAATAACCAAATAACACAGTTGGAAGGGGAACTTAAGAGATCTTCTAGTCCAACCCCCTGCTCAGGCAGGAAACCCTGTGCCATTGAAGACAAATGGTTGTCCAATCTCTTATTAAAAACTTTCAGTGTTGGGGCATTCGCAACTTCTGGAGACAATTTTTGTTCCACTGATGAATTGTTCCAACTGTCAGGAAATTCCTCCTTAGTTCTAGTTTGCTTCTCTCCTCTATTAGTTTCCACCCATTGCTTTTTGTGCTGCCTTCAGGTGCTTTGGAGAATAGGTTTGACTCCCCCTTCTTTGGGGCAGCCCCTTAGATATAGCTGCATAACAAAGAGCTTCTGGGCTTTTGGCTCTGATCTTTTTTGGGGAAGAAAAAGTGGAACTTGGAATCTTTCTCAGCTAGTCCCAAATATGTAGGTTTCAAATTCCAACAAGTTTGGCATTTGAAATGGAGCCTTCATTAAGAACGTTAAACTGTTGGGTCTTTTATTCTCCATTCGTAGACTTTGAGACTTTTCTTGCAAAAGCCAACACAGAGGCATTGCTTGTTCAGAATTAAATAGTTGGTAGACGCTGTCTACAAGGTATGAAGATGATGGGACTTCTAAACGAACTTCTTTGATTAGAGGGAAAACGATTTACATTTATGTGGGACTGCAACCACGGATACACTTTCTGTATAAAACAGAAAAATGTGCATGATTTGGGGAAGAAACGTATAGTGGAAAAACATGAGCTTTTTTTTTTGTATTCATAGGGTAAGATATAATTTTGTATTTTTTTATTTTTTAATAATCATTTTCAAATCAATTTTCAAATTTTTATTTTATATTCGCTGCAAAGGAAATAAAAACATCTTTCATTTTCTTCCCCCCCCCTCACCTTCTGCCTTTTTTACCCATCTTTATTGTTTTTTACTTTCTTTCCTGTTTCCACTCTTTATTAATTGACGTTGGTTTTTACAAGGTTTGTAAAACTTTTAATTAAAAAAATGATTTAAAAAAATAAAATTAAACAGTCAGGAGTTAGGGATCCTTGGTGCTCTCTAAGCTTGCTTGTTTTCTTGCAAGACATTTCATTACCCAACTAGGGAACATCATCAGTCTAGCAAAGAGTGCTGTCTGCTGTCAGTTTTATATTCCGGTGTCTTGCCTGGCTGTGTGGATGTGGGGGGGTCTTGGAGATTCTTTGGTTGGGCTGTTTACTGGTGGCTCTTTGCCAGTTTCTTGATTCAAGTTTTGCTTACTCGATTGTTGGTCTGAAGTTAACCTCAGAGTTAATCTATGCTGATTACTAGGGGAGAAGTGCTGGAGTCTTTTTCTCTTTAGGGCTGGGTGATGGTCATGCTCAATAGTAGTAACTGTGAGAGGGATTTTGGAGTCCTAGTGGACAACCATTTAAATAGGAGCCAGCCGTGTGCAGCAGCTGCCAAAAAAGCCAACACAGTTCTAGGTTGCATAAACAGAGGGAGAGAATCAAGATCACATGAAGTGTTAATACCACTTTATAAGGCCTTGGTAAGGCCACACTTGGAATACTGCATCCAGTTGTGGTCACCACGATGTAGAAAAGATGTGGAGACTCTAGAAAGAGTGCAGAGAAGAGCAACAAAGAGGATTAGGGGACTGGAGACTAAAACATATGAAGAACGGTTGCAGGAACTGGGTATGTCTAGTTTAATGAAAAGAAGGACTAGGGGAGACATGATAGCAGTCTTCCAATATCTCAGGGTCTGCCACAAAGAAGAGAGAGTCCAACTATTCTCCAAAGCACCTGAGGGTAGAACAAGAAGCAATGGGTGGAAACTAATCAAGGAGAGAAGCAACTTAGAACCGAGGAGAAATTTCCTGACAGTGAGAACAATTAACCAGTGGAACAGAAGTTGCCTCCAGAAGGTTTAGAATTAGTACTGGTTTATAAAGTCTTAGTAAGACTACAGGTAGAATACTGCATCCAGTTTTGGTCACCACATTACAAAAAAGATTGCCAGAGGTGCCTCCTTCAGTATCCAAGAAAGAAAATCCCCAATTCCCTTTGAGTAGGGATAAAGGTACTTTCATTGGACATGAAAACAGCTAAAGTGAAGCCAGATCTGCAGCAAAAAAGCACAAATGTGTACTTATCAAACGTTTGCCCAAGACTTTCCCTCCAGTTACCCCAACCCAATGTCCAATCTGCAACTCCCCAAGGTGTCATGTGGGGCGCATCTTCAGGTGGCCTCATTCGGCTGGTATGCAGAGACGGTTGACCTTGGCCAAGCCCAAACACGAGCCATCAACATGCGCAGAAGACGGTGAGGCCAGAGACGCCTGACAGTTATCAGCTGCCTTCGGAGTCGGACATCAGTGAGGCAGACAAACAGCTGGAGCCTGTTCCCAGTTTCTGCTTGCACAGAGTGGCCAGACAAAGGGAACAGCTAAAGAACAGGGGTCGACTTGGGAGTAAGGCCACAGGTAGACACTGAATGGCCCCTCCCATAGAAAATAAAAGAGGAGTGAAAGGGGAGTGGGCTTTTGCAGGAAACAATTCGTCCGTTCATTCGTTTCAGGAGTGTGAAGATCTGTCCGTGAATCTCAGAGACTCTGTGCCAAGTCTTTCCTTGCACAGCACCTCATTTGGGAAAAAATATTTACATGGCAGCTTTCCAAGCCAGATAAGGTCTGTGGTCATAGATACTCCTTTGAAAGACTGTTTTCCAGGCCTTGGCTGAATGTGAATGAGAGGAATTCACCTTCGTTTAATAAAAGGGGTTTTGTCAGGACCAGGAATCTGCTTCGTGCTTTTTGAGAAAGCCTAGGTCAGAACGGTCATTAAGCGAATCCGGCTTGCCCCATTGCTCAGGGGAAGCTGGCTGGGAAGGTCGCCCATGGTGAATCATGTGACCCTGGGATGCTTCAACCAAATTTGGATCCCATGGTCATGGGGATGCTGCAACGGCTGTAAGCCCCTTTTTTCAAAACTCCCTTCATGATCATTCCTCCAGTACCTAGTAATTCCCTCCCCCCAAATACCGCGAGCCCCCACCCTCCCTGTTACTATGGCAGCTGATAGCAAGCAAGCAAAGTAAAGGCTGACAAAGATGTTGAGACGTTGGGGTGGGGGGAAGTGCAATGAAGAGCAACTAAAATGATTAAAGGCCCGGAGACTAAAACATATGAAGAACGGTTGCAGAAATTGGGCTTGGCTAGTCTAGAGAAAGAAGGACTAGTGGGGACATGATAGCAGCATTGCGGTATTCGAGAGCCTGCCACAACGAGGAGGGGGGGGTGTGTCAACATATTTTCCACAGAGCAGGACAGGAAACAATGGATGGAAACTAATCAAGGAGAGAAGCAACGTGGAATTAAGGAAAAAAAGTGATGACAATTCCTCACTTCCTAAAACAGGGGAGGGCAATTAACCCACGGAACAGCTTGCCTCCAGAAGTTGTGAATGCTCCAACACTGGAAGTCTTTAAGAAGAGATTGGATAACCGTTTGTCTGAAATAGAATATAGGGTCTCCTGCTTGAGCAGGGGGCTGGACTAGAAGACCTCCAAGTTCCCTTCCAACTCTATTCTGATTCTTAACCTGCCCTCGGATGCTATGGGGAATAAATCAATGCTGTCTTCCCTGTGATAGCCCTTAAATATTTGGAAGATTGCTATTGTATCTCCCCTGAATTTTCTCCTCACTGGGCTGGATGTACTTCATTCCCTTAACCGGTCATTGGGAAGTTTAGCCTCCCCTGATCATCTTTGCTGCTCTTCTCCGCACTCTTTCTAAGGTCTCAGCATTTTTGTTTCATGGTGACCATTACTGGATGCAGTGTTCCAGATGTGGTCTCTCCCCAGCGCAGTCTAAAGCAGTACTATCACTTCCCATGATCTTGAAACTATCCTTCTATTGATGCAAACTAGCATCGTGTTGGGCTTTTTGGCAACTGCAACACACAGTTGGCTCATACCCAGGGGAGGGATTCAGCCGGTTTGGACCAGTTCAGGTGAACCAGATGCTAATTTTAAGGTGGCAGGCTGAACCAAGGTAGGCCTCAAGCCTGAACCAAACTAGGGTTCCACGATATTAAGCTTTAACTGTTCACATAGAAATTGCAAGGTTTGCTTTTAGGACATAGTGCGGTTAGACACGGGTTAGAAGGAAGTCTGTACATGAAATATGCTGAGGCAAAACATCTATTTTAGCCCATCTGCTAGCTTGGCTGTTAATCTGTTGGTAGACAGATATTGTTAGTTCCTCTAAATGCGAGCTATGCATGTCCGTTAGCTGACCCATGTATTATGACATCCTGTAGACATACTCTCTGTAACTCAAGGGCAAATCTTGAGGGGTGTTTCCAAAACTAACAGATGGCTTTAGCTGAAAGTGATAAACTATATAAGGAAGTTCCTGAATTTCATTCAGTGTTCAGGCCATTTATTCTTTGCTATGAACTTGCACAAATAAACTATTCCTTCTCTGAAGAGCTGGCTTGTGTGTCCCATCTTTTCTACAACAATTTTACATCTGGTTCGCCGAACCGGTAGTTGCAAGGACTGGCTGCCCCCCCCCCCCACACACACACTGTGGTGCGGGAGGCCGAGTAGGCCATGCCCACCATGGCCACACGCATCCAACAACCGGGCAGGAAACCGGTTGCTAAAACTTTTGAATCCCACCCCTGCTCATACCTAAGTGGTGGTTTGCCAGAACCCCTCAATCCTTCTCACAAGAAGCAATATTGAGCCAGCTACCATCTATTCTATATACCTGTGTGTTTTATTTTTCCTGCCTAAGTGCCCTTATTTCATGCTTCTCTCTTTTTGACCCTAAACTTTCAGGAAAGTATAATGTGGAGCGAATCTGCACGACAAAACGTCAGAATTGGAACGATTCCAATGGTTAAGCCCAAATCTTGTTAAACCGGCACAGTTCTCAAACTCAGGACTGATGTTTAACTACCGTAAGAAGTAAGAACATTGTTACGCAACTTTTTGGTAGGTAAATATCCATGTTTTCCTTCTTTTTTGGCTCTTTGTACTACTGGGGTTTTTTTTTTCTTTCCCATGTTAACTTCCACATTTTTCCTAGCTAGGAAAAGGAAAATTTTGGGGGAACATGTAAATCAGCAAAAGAACTTTTCCCAGCCCCCAGATTTATCTATCCTGCAAGATACTTGAACCCAGAGCTAAATGAATCCTGTGGCAGATATCCAGCGATCAGTTATAGAAACACAATTTTCTTAGAAAATTACTCCATCAAATAATAAATGAACAGGATGCTTTGGGTAAGATTTTTTTTTTTAAATCAACGACATTTCTCTCTCGGAGTCTGAATGCCAGGTCAACCGCACTAGGAATATTATTAACATTTTTTTTACTCCCACTCGGAGATCTACTTTTAGATCTACTCAAAATTTAAACAGCTTTCCTTAGTCGGTCAGATGCCAAAGATGCTGGAAATTCAACTTCCGGCATTCCTGAGCCAATGCTCTTCGGAGCACCAAGTTGAAGAAAGCTGCTTTTAAAAAGAAAAAAGATCCTTTTTTCATTGCTGCCTCTGGGTTCAAGTATCTTGCAGGATAGATAAATCTGGGAACTGGGAAAGGTTCATTTGCTGATTTACATTGCTGCCAATTACCTCCACTAGACCGATTAGATCCCACAGATTAGGCCTCCTCCGAATTCCATCCGCCAGCCAGTGTCGACTGGCGACTACCCGGAGGAGAGCCTTCTCTGTGGCTGCTCCAACCCTCTGGAACGAGCTCCCCGTGGAGATTCGAACCCTCACCACCCTCCAGGCCTTCCGCAAAGCCCTTAAAACCTGGCTGTTCCGACAGGCCTGGGGCTAAAGAGCTTTTGCCCCCCCCCCCCCTCGAATGGTATGGTTGTTGTGTGCTTTTAAATTGTGTATTGTTCTGTTTGTCTTTTTTATCCCTTATCTGTACCCCTTCCCTGACTTGGATTGTGAGCCACCCTGAGTCCCCTTCGGGGAAAAGGGCAGCATATAAATGCAATAAATTCAATTCAATTCAATTCATTGTCAAATTGACTTTGGCATCCTCACAATTTCTTGCAAAATTGAGTCTTCCTGCAAACTACCTGAATGTAAAAAATCAAAAGCCTCATGCCTGATGTCTGTCCGTCCGTCCGTCCGTCCGTCCATCCATCCATCCATCCATCCATCCATCCATCCATCCATCCATCCATCCATCCATCCATCCATCTATCTATCTATCTATCTATCTATCTATCTATTTATGTGGGACGCGGTGGCTCAGTGGCTAAGATGCTGCGCTTGTCAATCAGAAAGGTTTAGCAGTTCAGCGGTTCAAATCTCTAGTGCCGCGTTACAGAGTGAGCTCCCACTTTTCGTCTAGAGCCAATCCTCTTTAAAACATAAACTAGACAAGTTTGCAATTCCCCCCCCCTTTCCCTCTTTAAGGAAGCAGTTTTAAACTTTGGAAGTCCTTTGCTTGATGTTGCTAAACGTTTGGACCTTTACCAAAAGGAAAACGGGAGAAAGAGAAAAAGCGAACCTTGATCAGAATAAAAGAACAACGGAGTTGGGATTTAATATGAACCCGTTCCCCACCGTCTTGTCAGAGCTGAAGAAGCTTCTTGGATGAGAAGCAAAATGTCTTCAAAATGGGGGGAAAAAACAAGAAAGTCCAGTTGCCTCCTGCAAAAAGCACTTTTGGGGGCAACCATGACTTTTAATGACTGAGAATCTCTACAGACTATTAGAGTGGACAATCACTTGCCTGAAATGGTACAGGGTCTCCTGCTTGAGCAGGGGGGGATGGACTAGGAGATCTGTAAGGTCCAGCTCCAGAAGGGACCTTGGAGGTCTTCTAGTCCAACTCTTCTCAAGCAGGGGACCCTATAACATGCCAGACAAATGCCTGGCCTGTTACCCAACATACCTGAGCTGTTCTCCTGCAATCATGACCTCCGCTCTGTGATGCTGCTCGGTGGCCTTTTGCTTGAAGATATTGCTCAGGTTCTCCATCCCAACCTGTCGGTTAAAACCCAGCTCTGGTGAAGAGAGAGAGAGACAGCTATGTGTTGTGAGCCCCGAGGCAGCTACGTCTGGCTTTCCACCAGCGTGTTTGCCTTTCTGGACGGAATGGGGCGCCGTGCCAGAAACATCTTGTTAGCACTTTTAACGGGAGATAAGGGCAGCCTACTTACTTTGCCTGGAAGGGTGGAGGAAAGACCAAGAGGTAAACAAAGAGGGGGGGGGGGAGAAAAAGGCCGTCCCTATGCCGAGAGGTGGAATTGGTCCTGCCTCTTGCCTTCCAAGGCTGCTCCGCCTTAGCTGGAAGCCACTAGAAATGAGGGTCAAGGGCAGAGTCAAGGGTGGAACTGCGTATGTCTAATCTGATGAACAGAAGGACGTGGGGTGACATGATAGCAGTCTTCCAATATCTCAGGGGTTGCCACAAAGAAGAGGGAGTCAAACTATTCTCCAAGGCACCTGAGGGTAGAATAAGAAGCAATGGGTGGAAATAATCCCGTGTGCAGCAGCTGCCAAAAAAGCCAACACAGTTCTAGGCTGCATCAACAGAGGGATAGAATCAAGATCACATGAAGTGTTAATCCCACTTTATAAGGCCTTGGTAAGGCCACACTTGGAATACTGCATCCAGTTTTGGTCACCACGATGTAAAAAAAATGTTGAGACTCTAGAAAGAGTGCAGGGAAGAGCAACAAAGATGATTAGGGGACTGGAGGCTAAAACATACGAAGAACGGTTGCAGGAACTGGGTAGGTCTAGTTTAATGAAAAGAAGGACCAGGGGAGACATGATAGCAGTCTTCCAATATCTCAGGGGCTGCCACAAAGAAGAAGGAGTCAAGTTATTCTCCAAGGCACTTGAAGGCAGGACTAGAAGCAATGGGTGGAAATAATCCCGTGTGCAGCAGCTGCCAAAAAACCTAACACAATTCTAGGTTGCATAAACAGAGGGGTAGAATCAAGATCAAGTGAAATCTTAATACCACTTTGTTTTGCTTTGGTAAGGCCACACTTGGAATACGGCATCCAGTTGTGGTCGCCACGATGTAAAAAAAAAATGTTGAGACTTTAGAAAGAGTGCAGAGAAGAGCAACAAAGATGGTTGGGGGACTGGAGGCTAAAACATACGAAGAACGGTTGCAGGAACTGGGTATGTCTAGTTGAATGAAAAGAAGGATTAGGGGAGACATGATAGCAGTCTTCCAATATCTCAGGGGTTGCCACAAAGAAGAGGGAATCAAACTATTCTCCAAAGCACCTGAGGGCAGAACAAGAAGCAATGGGTGGAAACTAATTAAGGAGAGAAGCAACTTAGAACTAAGGAGAAATTTCCTGACAGTGAGAACAATTAACCAGTGGAACAGAAGTTGCCTCCAGAAGCTGTAAATGCTCCAACACTGGAAATTTTTAAGAAGATGTTGGATAACTATTTGTCTGAAGTAGTGTAGGGTTTCCTGCCTAAGAAGGGGTTGGACTAGAAGACCTTCAAGATCCCTTCCAACTCTGCTATTCTGTTCTGTTCTCTCTGAAGGAGAAGAGCAAGCTTGAGATCAGTTGCGTTGGAACATGTTGGATCTTGCCATTTGACACAGATAGTCCTTCCAACCACAATTGATCCCAAAATTTCCATTGCTAATCTGATGAAAAGGAGGACTAGGGTGACAGGATAGCAGTGCTCGAAAATTTGAAGGGCTGCCACAAAGAAGAGGGGGTCAAGCCATTCTCCAAGGCACCTGAGGGCAGAACAAGAAGCAATGGGTGGAAACTAACCAAGGAGAGAAGCAACTTAGAACTGAGAAGAAATTTCCTGATAGTGAGAACAATTAATCAGTGGAACAACTTGCCTCCAGAAGTTGTGAATGCTCCAACACTTGAAGTTTTTAAGAAGAGGTTGGATAACTGCTTGTCTGAAGTGGTGTAGGGTTTTCTGCCTAAGCATGGGGTTGGACTAGAAGACCACCAAGGTCCCTTTCAACTCTGTTTATTCTATTCTAGTCTATTCTGCTTGGTCCCATCCTACAACCTTTGTTGCCGCAGCTGTCATCGAATCCTTGCCGTTGTTCAGTGAATTGTGTGATTGTTAACTGAATCTTGTTCTCCCCCCTCCTCTTCTCTTTGCTTGTCAAAAGCCAGCTGGGAAGGTTACAAACGGTGATCACATGATCCCAGGACAATGCAACCATCATAAATATATACATGCCAGTTTCCAAGATCCCCCCATACGCTGATCAGGTGACCATGGTGATAGGGCAATGGTGGTTAAGTGTGGCTGTGGCTGCTGCTTTTGTATAGAATGGTCTTGACTGCAGCTGTTCCTACACCCCTAAATATTGTTGTTAGTTGCGAACTCATGTCCAACCCATTGCAACCCCATGGACGTTCCTCCAGGCCTTCCTGTCCTCTACCACCCTCTGGAGTCCATTTAAGCTCACGCCGACTGCTTCCGTAACTCCATCCAGCCACCTCATTCTCTGTCGTCCCCTTCTTCTTCTTTTGCCCTCCATCTTTCCCAGCATGAGGCTCTTCTCCAGTGAGTCCTTCCTTCTCATTAGGTGACCAAAATATTGGAGTTTCCTCTTCAGGATCTGGCCTTCTAAAGAGCAGTCAGGGTGGATCTCCTCTAGGACTGACCAGTTTGATCAGCTTGCAGTCCAAGAGACTCAATGCAGGAGTCTTCTCCAGCACCAGAGTTCAAAGGCCTCAGTTCTTTGGTGCTCAGCATTTGTTAAGGTCCAACTTTCACAGCCATCCATTGCAACTGGGAAAACCATAGCCTTGACTACACGCACTTTTGTTGGCAGGGTGATGTCTCTGCTTTTTAGTCTGCTGTCTAGATTTGCCGTAGCTTTCCTCCCCAGGAAGAAGCGTCTTTTGATTTCTTTGCTGCAGTCCCCATCTGCGGTGATCTGGGAGCCCAGGAAAATAAAATCTGTCACTACCTTCATTTCTTCTCCATCTATTTGCCAGGAATTGAGAGGGCCGGATGCCATGATCTTAGTTTTCTTAATGTTGGGTTTCAAGCTAACTTTTGTACTCGCCTTCTTCACCCACATCATAAATAACCCCAATTCTATAGTGTGCTGATTTTTCTTTTCTCCCAATCTTTTCCCTCTTTCCAGTGTTTTTTTTTTAAAGGGGTAGGTGGTTTTTTTCCCCTTCCTCTTTCATTATGAGGGAAAAGAAACTCACCTGGTTGCGAGCGATTCTCCTAAGAATTGGTCAATCAGGAGTAATTACTCATTTGTGAAAAAATGTGAAACTAGACGGCAAAATTGGGATTCTTTTGTTAAGTTTAACTTATGGATTCAGCCAAGCTGTTTTTAGTGTGCACTTGTCACTATAGATAGTTCACAATTGGGAGATTGTGATAAGCCAAAGGGTCCCTCTGGGTTGGGGAGGGGGATAGGTGGTTAGTATATGAAGTGTTATGCTTGTTACAGAACACACGTTTCTGCTGAAGGGGGGCGGCCTGTCAGGCTTAGAAGCCATCTGTTACATGGGCCTCAAGCCTGCCACATATTCTACTGTGGGAGCCTGGGAGGGGGGATTATATGGAGTATGGGAGATATGTAGCCATAACAACATTCCTTCTCAGGGAGTCAAGGTCATCTTGTCCCTGCACCTGGACTGATGTGGATGGGACGAAGCTTCCTTCGTGACAGCAGCTGATTGGGCCAGGTGATGGACATGTGGGTGCTGGGAGAGGGTCTTGAACTTTCAACTGGGGTGGTGGTGGACCTGGAAGCTTTCAAATTCAGGTTTTTCCCAGATGTGCCAACATGGCTTCTCTAATAAATTGCAACTCAGAGGAATTTCTATCCTCAGGTTCTTACTTGATTGAGGATGCTATTTGGAACCCTAACAGGAACTTCCATTGCTAAGTAAAATGGTCATCAAGAGCTGTGGCTAGAATGTAGCATTGCAGGCTAATTCTGCCGACTGTCAGGAGTTCGAACTTGACCGGTTCAAGGTTGACTCAGCCATCCATCCTTCCGAGGTTGGTAAAAGGAGGACCCAGATTGTTGGGGGTCAATATATTGACTCTGTAAACCACTTAGAGAGGGTTGTAAAAGCAATGGTCTCCAACCTTTCCAGATTGCCAGCCCTGCCTGAGACTGGGCGGGGGGCCATGTGTGAGTGGCAAGTTGTCACTTGTGCCTGCACAGCTTGATTTGTGAATCATGTGAATGGAGCTTCGTGTGCAAGCGGGGGGGGGGGGTGCTTGTGCTTGCACACAAAGCTCCAATCACGCCTGGAAGAGGCACTTTCACGAGTGGAGGGCACCTGAGTGGAGGGGGCTTGGGCTGACCTGCGAAGCCCCACTCACGCAAGTGATAAAAAGTTCACTGAGCTGATGTTGTTAAATCTCTTTTTCCTACCGGTTTTGAATGGTGTGTAAATGTTGCTTATCTCTACGTGCCTGTTGTTCGAAATACCAACTCAGACAAACATCAAGCAGTAAAAAAACAGCCAAATAAAGGGGAAAAAACAACAACTTCCCACTAACACTGGCAGAGTAAGCTATAAATAAGCACACACCCCACATACACTATCACTGATGATGTTACTTAGTGGGGTAGCGAAATGTCTGCAAATAACCAAGCTCAGAGAGCACCAAGGACTCCATGTATCTTTTAAACATTGAAGGATGGACTTTATAGTGGGAGGGGTAAGTTCAGGAAAGCTTTGGCTCAAACTAAAAGCCAGCCCATTTGCAGGTTGTTGTGACAGCAAGAGCCTAAAATAGTAGCAACAAATGAAATGATGAATGCACTAATTACGTTAAGGGCAGCAGCTGTAAAAAGCCAGCAGGATCTTGTTGGGTGTGATCCTTGCCAGAACACCAATATTAACAGATCACAAGCCTACACCAGTAATAACAAAACCACACTTTTTGTCCAAGCAGCACAAAATAGAAGATGACGACCCAGCCAATCAGCGTGGGCCCGGGAGGCAGAGAATAGACGGGGGTGGAGCCAGCTAGAGGTGGTATTTGCCGGTTCTCCGAACTACTCAAAATTTCCACTACCGGTTGGAAAAATAGTTGTTCCTCATCCTTCAGATTTATAAAGCACAGCTGTGAGAGAACCAGGTGCCACAGATACAAAGACAGCAGTTGGGATGGCCATGGTGGGTGGAACCCACGTAGTGGAAGATCTTCCATTTGGCCTAGCAGTGAAGGCACCAGGCTAGAAAGTGGGAGACTGGGAGTTGTAGTCCCGCCTTAGCCAGGAAAGCCAGCTGGGTGACTTTTGAGCCAATAACCAGAAGGCTGGGAGTTCTAGTCCTGCCTTAGTCATGATAGCTGGCTGGGTGAGTTTGGGCCAGTCGTACTGTCTCAGCCAAACTCACCTCACAGGGTTGTTGTTGTGGGAAAATAGGCATTTTGGATGTGTTCATCATCTTATTTGTAAAAATAATAAAAGGTGGATGGAAAGTACAGATATGTACTATGTGCCATTTGAGTGAAGTTTATGATGCTGTCATGATTCTTCCATCCCCCGTGATTTTATCCTCAGCCTCATTTTAACAGGTTCAGCGGTTCTAATCTCACCGGCTCAAGGTTGACTCAGCCTTCCATCCTTCTGAGGTGGGTGAAATGAGGACCCAGACTGTGGGGGCGATATGCTGACTCTGTAAACCGCTTAGAGAGGGCTGAAAGCCCTACGAAGCGGTATATAAGTCTAACTGCTATTGCTTAGCTGCTGAGCTTGTCAATTAGAAAGGTCAGCAGTTCGAATCCCTAGCGCCGCATAACGGAGTGAGCTCCCGTTACTTGTCGCAGCTTCTGCCAACCTAGCAGTTCGAAAGCACGTAAAAAAATGCAAGTAGAAAAATAGGAACCATCTTTGGCGTTGAGTCATGCCGGCCACATGACCACGGAGATGTCTTCGGATAATGCTGGCTCTTCGGCTTTGAAACAGAGATGAGCAGCGCCCCCCAGAGTCGGGAACGACTAGCACATATGTGCGGGGGGAACCTTTACCTTATAGTCATATATGACTTGTGACTTAGACTAGAGGAAGCATTAGAACGGTAAAGAGACATCCTCTTGTGGCTAAGGGAAAACAAGATTTGTTTTCTTTCCAGACAAAATGGCTGTCCAGTCTCTTCTTAAAAACTTTCAATGATGGGAGCACCCACCACTTCTGGAGGCAAATTGTTCACTGGTAAATAGTTCTCATTGTTAGGGAAATTCTCCGGAGTTGTCGATTGCTTCTCTCCTTCATTGTTTTTCATCAATTACTTCTTGTCCTGCCTTCAGATGCTTTGGAAAATAAGGTTTCTCCCTCTTCTTTGTGGCAGCCCCTCCGATACTGGACTACTACGATCGTGTCACCTCTATTTAATTTTATTACTTTTATTTCACAATTAATCTCATTTTGCAACTCACCTGGGATTACTTTTTTATGGCCTTCCTGCAATTTAAAAGCACTTTTCTAGTCCACCAAATGTTTATTGAATATAATCTGGGAAATGTTTTGTTTTGTTTTTGTTTCCACAAAGCTTAGTCACTTTAAGACAGTGTTTCTCAACCTTGGCCGCTTGAAGATGTCTGGACTTCAACTCCCAGAATTCCCCAGCCAGCATTCGCTGGCTGGGGAATTCTGGGAGTTGAAGTCCAGACATCTTCAAGCGGCCAAGGTTGAGAAACACTGCTCTAAGACGACGTTTCTCTACCGTAGTCACTTTTAAGATGTTTGTACATCAACTCCCAAGTCACAGGACCCGCATGTCCACCCATCTTAGAAGTTTGTCTAAACCAGGGGTGTCAAAAGGATTTCTTCCAGGGATCGATCAGCATTGTAGTTCTCCTCCACTGGCAGGCCAGGGGGCTGTGTGTGGTGTCCCCATGCCCCGTTTTCAGCCTGGGTGGCCTCCTGCAGCACTTTGCCAGCCAACACCCACACACACACCCCGTGCCCTGTTTTGGCTTCCAGAGGCACCGTGGGCCGGTCCTTTGCTATTTCTCAGCCCCCAGCAGCCCTCTGCAGGCTTCAGCAGGACTGAAGGAAGGCAAAAATGCCCACGTTTTTGTGAAAACATTTTTCACCAAAAGGGGGCCATTTCCCCTTCCCCCAGCCCTGCTGAAGCCTGCAGAGGGCTACTGGGGGCTGAGGGAAGGCAAAAATGCCTCCCTTTTTGTGAAAAAATAGCCCATTTTTTGCAAAAATGGGATGCATGGACAGGGCTTCAGGAGGCCAAAAATAGCTGTATTTGGTGTATAAGATGCACCAACATTTCCACTGTTTTTTTGGGGGGGGGGTTGCGTCTTATACTCCAAATAATACAGTAAACACCCTATGGCCCGAATCCACCCCATGGGTCTTGCGTTTGATACCCCTGGTCTAAACTTTCAGAACAGGTTGAATTATCCCTCCACCATTTTTTAAAAACCATCACAGGTATTTGAAAGTGGGAGGCGTGTCATCGGCCTGTGATTTTAATTTTTTTTTAGTGGATTTTTTCCTCCCCAAATTCTCTTTGTAAGCTGATCTTCCAAAGTCTCCTCAGCATATTGCCTGCAAAATCTCCCAGTGACTGTCCTCAACTTGGCATGCAACAAACAGTGCGTCTTGCAAAATCGTTTGGAGGTTATTTTTTTCAATGCGAGACAACTGTATTATTGGAGAACACCCCTTCCCCTCTCAAGCGGAGACCCCGTTTGGTCACGCGATTAATGCTAGAAAGCGGGAGACTGTGAATTCTACTCCCACTCAGCCAGGAAAGCCGTCTGGGTGACTTTGGGCCAATCACCAGGAGACTTTGAGTTCTAGCGCCCCCCCCCCCCCCCGTCATGAAAATCAACTGGGTGATTTTGGGCCAATCACTCGGAGAGTGCTAGTTCTAATCCCGCCTTAAGGCATGGAAGCTGGCTGGGTGACTTCGGGCCAGTCACTCTCTCTCAGCCCTACCCACAGGGTGGTGGTTTTGGAGAAAACAGGAGGAAAGTGTGTGGGATACCTTTCCCATCTTGAGTTCTTTGTAAAAAATTATAAAGTCGACATACATACACACAAGCAAACAAAGGTCTAATGCAGGCTTGTCAATCTAGATTTCACTGAGGGCAGCATCAGAGTTGGGTTTACCTCGGGGGGGGGGTGTAGCCAAGTGGGCATGGCCAGCTTGACATCACTCCTATCGGGGGCGCCAGTGACGGCCCGAGCACTCTGCCAGCAAAAATGGGCTCCTAAGCTCCGTTTTCAGCTGCCACGGCCTCCTGCAACCCTCTGCCAGCGAAAACCACACACGGCCCTCCCGAACTCCGCTTTCGACAGCAGAAGATTGCGGCAGCTGAAAACGGAGCTCAGGAGTCCATTTTCGCTGGCAGAAGCACCACGGGCCGGCCTTTCGCTGTTTCCCTGGCGGCCCAGATCTAAATACCCCGCAGGCTGGATCCGGCCCCCAGGCCTCGAGTTTGACACCCCTGGCCTAATGAGGTAAGAGACAAATGCAAACCAAAAAGAACACAGAGGCTCCGGCCGATGCAACTCAACATTTCTGTGCACAACGTGAAACGCCAACGCAACGTGAAGCCACTTACGAGGAAGTTGGAACGGCTTTGTTCCGTTTCTCTGACTTTATTGTTTCTCTTTGAGATGACACTGTCGGCTCAAATTCAGTACCGTTTTGCAAAACAAAGGAACATTAGCTCACAGCCCTTGCGAAGGACTGCCAAAAATTGTACAGTCGGAAAGAACCGCGCCTATCCCACAACCCAGCTTCTTCTGAAAAAGAAGCAAAATGAAAACCCACTGGCCCATTATTCCAACCAAAGAGGGGTTAAGATCCAGTGACATCTCTCAGAGCTTTGACCCATGGACATCCTGTATCTTTTCTAGAGATGGAGGCCTACCGTTCCCAGGCCTTTAAACCTTAGGGCGGAAAATAAAAGGTTTGCCACCGCGGTGCCTCCCCGAAGCGTTTCTGATTTCCCAATCGAGCCCACGGCCCGCGATGCAGATCTCCTTCCCAGATATTACTCGGGTTTGACCCTGCTTAGCTTTCCCAGGACTTAGGAAAGCTCTATAGGTACAATTCTTTTCTCTTCCTTTCGGGATTCGATGAAGTGGATTCACCTGACACGGGGGGATTATTGTACAAATTACAATACAGCAATACATATAAATGCCCACGGGGAAAAGATGGGAGAATTTTTATGGAAGTTAAGAGACCGCAGCAAGACGAATAAACAAGAGATCTCAAGTCATTAACTCTAGCACTGTGCACAGGGTTGCATTCTCAGCAATGGAAGAAATTGTTCGGAAACATCCCCGAGGTTGGGTTTGGTTTCAGCCGACTTCCACGGCAGCCTTCCATAATTTGATGCCTTCTGGTGGAGTTTAACCAGGCTACAGCCCAACGAACACCGGATAGCTTATCTGGAGCACGTGAGCCCAAGAAAAGCTGAATCAGAGTTTCGTTAAGTGTACTAAACTGAAGATATAAATCACCATGCAGAAGGGCTTCGCAGCGTGTATTTCTTAACTCCAAGGAAGCGGATCCTACTTAAGTTGCTCTCTTTACTATATAGAATTATCATAGCAAAAAACCCTGGTGGTGGTTGTTTTTTGCTCTCCTCCCAATAGTGCCACTAAATAAATAATAAAAAAAAAAGATAGGTTCAGATACAGATCACTTGGTTATGTAGGCTACTTGGGAAATCCTGTACAATCAAACTTGAAATTTGGTAGCTCTGATCCATTTATAACCCAGCTTCTTAAAGGATTTTTTGTTTTGTTTATAAAATTGTATCTATGAAAAAGAACTAGTTGGAAACCTATGATACGTTTCTTACGAGGTCAAGAGAAGCAGTCACTGAGAAACTGCTGAAATTATACGCCCCTCAGAGAAGGTTCGCAATTTGGGAGTCCTCCTGGATTCCCAGCTGACTTTAGAACACCATTTGTCGGCTGTGACCAGGGGGACCTTTGCCCAGGTTCGCCTGGTGCACCAATTGCGACCCTACCTGGATCGGGAGGCCCTTCAGACAGTCACTCACGCCCTTGTGACCTCAAGACTGGATTACTGTAACACGCTCTACATGGGGCTGCCCTTGAAGAGTGTTCAAAGACTTCAGCTGGTCCAGAACGCAGCCGCGCGAGCGATTGTGGGTGCACCCAGGTACACCCACATCACACCTATCCTCCGCGAGCTGCACTGGTTACCCATTAGTCTCCGGACCCGCTTCAAGGTGCTGGTCGCTACCTATAAAGCCCTACATGGCATCGGACCTGGGTACCTGAGAGACCGCCTCCTGCCGATTACCTCCCATAGACCGATTAGATCACACAGGTTAGGTCTTCTCCGGATCCCATCTGCCAGCCAATGTCGGCTGGCGACTCCCCGGGGGAGAGCCTTCTCTGTCGCAGCTCCAGCCCTCTGGAACGACCTCTCCGTGGAGATCCGGACCCTTACTACCCTCCCAGCCTTCCGCAAAGACATCAAGTTCTGGCTGCTCCAGCAGGCCGGGGGGCTTTCGAAATATCCAGCCCCACGGAAACTGTGACTGTTGTGGATTTTAAAGTATTGTTTTGTTTATTTATCCCCTCCCTTGTTTATTGTAAGCCGCCCGGAGTCCTTTGGGAGTGGGCGGCATACAAGACAAATAAAACTAAACTAAACTAAACAGTTAGCCGTAACCATGAATTGGGTGCTACGTTCTTCATCACCAAGGCTAGATTATGATTTTTGGAGTCTTTTTGGTGTTTGATACTCGCATTCCTCACTCGGGGGTGGGATTTTACCAGTTCGGACCAGTTTGGGCGAACCGGTAGCTCCAACGATGAAGTGGGCCCGCCTGCCCGCCTCTGCGCTTAACTCACCTACATCTTCTCAGCTGAGTCGCACAGCAGGGCAGATTGCCGCGCGCTAAGCCGCTTTTCCTCCCCAGCAGTAATGCGGAAAGTACTTCTTCCCAAAACTGCACATGCGCGGCACAGCACCGAACCGGTTGTTAAGCCGGCAGGATCCCATTACTGCTCACGCTGTATAGTTTTAAGCAAGGTGACAGCTGTATCACCATCTCGTTTAAAAACTGGAAAGGTAAAGAGGTGATTCACAGAGGGAAGGAAGAGAAAAAGGTATGATTTGAAGGGAGGTGGGGAAATCAACCCTGCCTTCTGATTTTTTTAAAAAAAAAGGGGGGGGAGGTTGTTTTAAAAATAAATATGTTTTTATGCAAGGCGTTTAGGACTGTTTCTCAAGCGTGGCAGGTTTAAGATGGGTGGACTTCAACTCCCAGAATTCCCTAGCCAGCTCTGCTCTCCTGGGAGTTGAAGTCCACGCCTATCTGAAACTTGCCAAGGTCGAGAAATGCTGGTTTAGGAGGTGAAGAAATCTTCCCTGAGGTAAAATATACGTCAAGGGAGACGTCAAGAGTTCAGGTTATGCTGCCATCTCCTTGAATTCCGTAGATCGTGGACTGGAAAGATCAGGCGAGCAAAATTAAGGTCGAAGCCGATGCTCGCTCTCATGCAATACACACAATGGACTTTCTAAGAGAAATCCAGGGAATAGAAAATGAAGAAAAAAAATAATGAAAACTCGCGTACTGCTAGGGAAAAAAGGGACAAATCAGCCAAAGAAATAGCCAAGTTATCTCTATGCTGAGACACACTTTAAAAAGGAAAAAAAAAAAAGTTAAGGTGCGGTTTTTATGAGGTCACAAAATCTCAGAAGTTTGGCAGAAAAATAAAAGCACATTTTTGAAAGAGAAGCACAGACAACCTAACCACCTTCCTCTGATTAGAAAGCCCACAAGGGAGTGAAAACAGGGACCTGAAACTGAGGAAGCAAAATCACCAGGGAAGAGGAGAAATTTCGCTAGCAATTTGGGGAAGGTGGGGAGAAAAAAAAACGAGTGAAAAGTATCACACAGCAGCTCAAGTACTTCATATTTCTTCACAAGATAAGATACTGACATATTGAACAATACATAAAAATTGTAGGAAACTATTAATACTTCATGATTTCTTTGTGTGTTTATCCATGTGCCCTGATACACACACACAAACACACACAGTTATATATACAGCAGACGATTTCAGCTCAATTCTGAGAAAGTGGAAGTCCAGGAGTATCCATTAGCCAAGCCAAAGGTTTCCTTAGATAAAACAAACCAGATTTCCACCCTGGTTCCTGAAAAGCCTCATTGTGACATCCGGCCAATTATTTACCACGATTCACTGTTTCCTGCCTCTTAGTGGTTTTAACACTGCAGTATTTAAATACACATAGATTATTTTAAAAAAAAAACAATCTACTGATCACAAGCACCAAAAACAGTACTGACATCAGACCTTGTAGAAAAGGATACTGGATGATTCTTCTTCTCAAATTCATGCAGCAAAGCTCAAAATGATAAACATTGCAATCGGGTTATTTTTTTCAGTAGGTCTCCTTCCGGGCACAAGAGGAGCGGAAGGGAAAGAGTAAGTTGGAAATCTAATGCGGAAATCCGATCAATGTAATTTTTATAAGAGCGAAGTTCCAAATGGTTTGTTCGGTTATCAAAATGGTTGGCTTCTGACGTTGGCATGTCCCATTTTGAAAACTGCCCGCCTATCCTGCCTGGTTTTTCCATCACTGTTTGTGTCTGGCAATTACGCTAAAATTGAGGAATGTATGGAATATTAAATGGAGGGAAAAATACAGGAGATTTAATGTATTAAGGGGGGGGGGAGAAAGGAGGAGGAATCTTGCACCTGTTGAAAGCAGCCAAAGCCAAGAATGGGATTTTTTTTTTTAAAAAAAGAAGAGTTTTTAGAAATGCTGTTTGTTTCCTTCTAAGTAAGAGAACTGAAGTTATTAAGAGGGCAGTGTCCTTAACAAAAAAAACCACACACACATACACCCTTAAATAAACTTGGATCCATCTACAATATCTTCCACAATATCTTAAACAGTATATTTTGGCTCGGTTGCAAGCCATCCCATCTCAGTCACAATAGGTTACCTGGCTAAAATAGCCCTCCCCACCCCCACCCCACTCTGTATCAGGCTACCCAGAAGTCCTCCAAAACATCAGCCAAAGTCCCCCCCCCCTCCGAAGTTGTGCGAGTATGCCGAACGACACATGCAAACGTTGTGTGCTAAGGATGGCAAGGCTGGCAGGGAACCGCTTCCTCTGGAGGTTCTCGGGTTTCAGGAAGTTGGGCAAACCCCCACGAGGACAGCGGCATGGCGAGGAGGATATTATCTGACGCGAAGACGGTCATTTCCGTGATGTGACTTCAGCTCTTCTTATGGTAACTACAAGAATCCGCAAACCCACGGGTGATTTTTTGTTGATGTTGTTGTTGTTACGACGACGGTGGTTGTAAACAGGAAGTGGAAAGAGAATGGAACAGCAGGTGCGAGGTGTAAAGAGGTCTCCCCCCCCCCCCCCATACACACACGAAGGATGTTGGTTAGTCCAGTTATGTGGGAGATTCTTCCATGAGAGGTGTGATATTTCTCCTCCCCCCACCTCCCACTTCCGCTATGCTGGCGACTGAACGAGTCCTACCAGTTGTGGTTGTCCCATTCTTCTTCGGGAGCTGAAGAGGGCTCTTTTGTGGTCTTCTTGGCGGTCTTTTTGGCTTTGCCCTCCCCTGCAGCGTTCTCCCAGTTGGTCTCCCAGTTCTCCCAGCTGTCACCATTACTGTTCTTGTTGTTGGAAACAGTGCCAGAGCCCCACACATCCCAGCTGTCGGAACTCTTCTTCTCCGCCGAATTGTCCACGTACGTCCAGCTATCACTGCTTGGGGACTTGTGGGTTTTGGGTGGGTCCGAGTTGCCAAAGGTCTCCCAAAAACTCTGATCCGCGGTGTTGTTCTGGTAGCCATCGCTTTTGCTGTTCTGGTAGCTCTCTGTATCCGGGGGCCTTTCGGGAAAAGGAGAGGAGAGAAAAATGGGGACTTAGGTTAGTTCAATGGAGAGTAATCAAGGAGAGAAGCAACCTAGAACTAAGGAGAAATTTCCTGACAGGGAGAACAAAGAATCAGTGGAACGGGTTGCCTCCAGAAGATTGTGGGTGTACCAACACTGGAGGCTTTTAAGAAGAGACTTGTTGTGGCCCACCAGCAGTCAGTGAAGCAGGCGGCAGATTCAGACAATGAGGAGGTTGGGGAGGAACCTGGGCCAGTCCTGGAATCTGGAGAAGGCTCTGATGAGGGCTCTGTGTTGGAGGCAGAGAGGGGGCCAGGGCCGTCTGACAGTTATCAGCTGCCTCCAGAGTCAGACATCAGTGAGGCAGATGAACAGCTGAAGCCTGTTCCCAGTGTGCGCATGCGCAGAGATGCCAGACAAAGGGAACAGCTAAAGAACAGGGGTCGACTTGGGAGTAAGGCCACAGGTGGATGGTGAATGTCCCCTCCCATAGGGAATGAAAGAGGAGCAAAAGGGGAGTGGAGTTTGCAGGAGACAATTAGTTCATTCCTACATTCTTGCCAAGTATTGCGGCGTCTGAATGATATCAGCCTGGCCACTCTCCAAGCCTGATGCAGGTCAGTAATTGTGAACTATCTAGAAAGACTGTGGGAGAGGAAAGACTTTGCTGGAGAGGAAATTAAATAAAAGGGGTTTATTGGGACGAGGAATCGGCTTCGTGCTGCTGCGGAAGCCCAGGTCAGAACACACAGGTGTCAAACTCGCTGTGTCACGTTGCAATCATGTGAGGTTTTGTCACCTTTTTCCCATTCACAGAGCTGGGGTGAGCATCATGACAACCTTATAATGAAATAATTTCCCTGATATTGAAGGAGATGAGCAGGTAGAACCCGAGGACAGCGTCAAACACACCATTAGTTTGGTATCACTATGTTCCCACCAGAAACCAAAGTCTAGTCCCTCATGAATTCCATTGACTCCTATTTTAGCACCAGTTTGGGTTGATGATTAGTAGATCAGATTCCTATGTACAGGTTGCACATAATAAACTTTTGGTTAGTGTCAAGGGAAATCAGGAGATTCAGGCAGATCAAATAGGTATAAAGATTTATTGCAAAACCTAAGCTCTCTACAAGAATCTGACCAACTAGTGGTCAAGGAAAATGAATGGGAGATAAGAAGGCATTCAAGGTGGGCTGGATGGAGATCGCTTGCAGGTGTGCATAGGCTCGTGACATATGACATGTTTGACCTCTCCCTCGGGCTCAGCCTGGTAATCTCCTACATCAGGCCCAAGTAACCAAGAACAGCACTAAAAGTTTATTTTTAAAACCAAGCTGTCTGGGGAATTCTGGGAGTTGAAGTCTATCCATCTTCAAGTGGCCAGAAACACTGACCTAGGTTCATGTGGGAGTATATTCTTTTTGGGATAGCCTGGGCCTTGTTTACAAGTTATATATCAAGAGAGTTGTGTGTCTAGTACAGAAACCTGAGCAGACACATCCGCCATACCTTTCAGAAGACCCATCTGGTTTTCCAGAAAAAAAAGTGGTCATATCTCGCCAGCTTTTAGTACTCACTCCCTGGACCTGTGGGGGTGGAGGAAAAGATAATAAGGCAAAGAGAAAAATTACAAAGAGAAAGAACAATGGTGCACAGGTATCAACCCTTCCCTTTATCTGTCCTTGAAGCCAAGAAAACAGAATGGGATTTAGCAAGCAGCTGTATCCTTACACAAGAATATAAGCAGTGCCCTGCTGGATTGGCCTGCTGGCTCATGAAGTTCAGCAGCCTGTTCTCCCGGTGGCTCACCAATTGCTTAAAAAAGTCTACCAGTTCCCCCAGCAGATGGCTGCAAAAGAGCATCCTCCAATGGTAGCCACCCATTCCCATGATTTTCACAAACAGAGAGCTGATTGGCTTCTTCACCAACACAAACTAAAACAATAGGAGCAAGCCCATGTCGTGGTTGTAATGATTTTTTAAAAAAATAAAAAGAACTATTTTTAAAAAATAAAAAGAACTATTTTTAAAAAATAAAAAGAACTATTTTTTAAAAATAAAAAGAACTATTTTTAAAAAATAAAAAGAACTATTTTTAAAAAATAAAAACAACTATTTTTAAAAAATAAAAACAACTATTTTAAAAAAATAAAAACAACTATTTTTAAAAAATAAAAACAACTATTTTTTAAAAATAAAAACAACTATTATGCTCTGTTTGCATTTTTGTTCTAGGTTTCGGCATACAACATAAACATATACCCTGTTCCCCCGAAAATAAGACCTCCCCGGATAATAAGCCCAATCGGGTTTTTGAGCGCATGCACTAAAATAAGCCTTCCCTGAAAATATTGCAACACAGCAGCAGCCATGGGGTGACCACGCTCACCACCTCCTGCACCTCAAGAATAATAAGACCTCCCCAAAAATAAGGCCAAGTGTTTTTTTTTGGGGGGGGGTGTCAAAATAAAACCCTGACTTATTTTTAGGAAAACATGGTATATAGAAGGGGTTGGTTTGCCTCACTGAACTCCTCTTTTAGATTACCCCAGGAATCGGCAACCTTAAAACACTCAAAGAGCCATTTGGACCCGTTTCCCACAGAAAAGAAAACAGCGGGAGACACAAAACCCTTTTGACATCTAAAATGAAGATAACGCTGCATATATGTTTGGTGTTTTTTTTTTACCTTTGTGCTATGTATAAAAAAACTATGGTGTGTTGCATTTATGAAATCAATGAACTGCAACAGAGAATGCATGTTTTTATTTCAGCGTGCAACAAAAACATTTGGAACTCGATGGGTCGAAAAGCTTAATAAAGCTCGCGTGCTGGAGGGTGTGGCACACTGGCGGTTGTGACGCATATTTTGAGCGACAGGGAGCCAGAGCGGAGGGATGAAAGAGCCACATGCGGCTCCAGAGAGGCAGGTTGCAGACCCCTGGGTTACCCCAAAGCCACTTCTCAAGAAAAGGAGTGGACCATATTTCTACAGGGTGGGCAAACCTTTATATGCATGCAAATAAAATTTAATAAAATAGGCAAGGTTCCCCCCTCCCCCTCCCTCTTCCTTTCCTTTCCCTAATTTTTCCTTCTTCTTTATTTCCTTCTCTTGCTTTTCTTCTTCCTTTCCTTCCCTTCCCTTTTGCCTTCCCCTCCCCCTAAAAGAAACCTGATTAAATGACCAGGCTGCTTTTGAATATATATATATATATATATATATATATATATATATATATATATATATATATATATATATATATATATATATATATATATATATATATATACACACACACACACACACACATTTAAACCTACAACCATTTGGCTAAAACATATTTAAAACTGGGAGATATTAGCACTTACCAGTTTTATTGAATAATGGCAGCAAGAAATAGGAGGAGAGGGAGAAGACACAATTAGCATTTTAAAAGGATTTGTGCTCATATTAAGCTGTTTCCATATTCCTTTGCAATACGGCTCCTTGGCAATTGTTCTGCTCTATAATTTTTTTTTCATTGTAGCTTTTATTAAAGATGCAATCAAGACAGTAATTCAGACTATTTTAGGTGATGTATCCTGACATCACATCAGCTGGCATGTAGGCTGACTTTTTAATCATTTTTATGAACCCTAGCTTGGAGAGTCACTTGATACAAGGCCCAAATCTGATTACAGATAGTCTTTGGCTTACGACTGTTCATTTAGCGACCATTCAACATTACGATGGCACTGAAAAATGTGACTTAGGACTATTTTTCAGTTACGACCTTTGCAGCATCCCCATGATCATGTGATCAAAATTCAGACGCTTGGCTCATGCTTTTTAATTTAATTTGACTCATATTTATGACCGTTGCTATGTCCCAGGACTGCATGATCACTTTTTGCGACCTTCTGACAAGCCAAGTTGATGCGGAAGTCAGATTTGCTTAACAACCATGTTGCCAACTTATTAACCACAGTGGTTCGCTTAACCACTGAGGCAAGAAAGGTCGTAAGGTCGCAAAACTTACTTAACGAGTGTCTCACTTAACCACAGAAATTTGGGGCTCAATTGTGGTCGTATGTCAAGGACTACCTGTAATATTAAATGTTGATAGAAGTCTGGACATGTCTCAACACCTACTTTTTCATAATCTTCCGCGACTAAGTCAAGCGTGGCTGTAGCTATTGCTACCTTAAGGAACTTTCCAGATTTATTTGTCGTGTAAAATAGATGTGACATGAACTGGGACTCCAGTGATGGCGGGGAGGGGAGACCACAGAGAGAGAGCTGCCTGCTGCCTAGAAAGGCTGCCTCGCTGCCAGAGAAGCCATTCTCACGCTGGAGCTCCGTGGGCCAAACTGGAATATGGAAACTGGCTTAACGCAGGGCCTCCTGATTGCCAGGTAGGCCTCTCCATACCTTGGAAGCAAAATGTGAGACTCCCTGGGAAACGTCGTCCAAAATCTTTCCATCTTTCACCTACGTGAATCAAGTGGTCCAGAGTTAGAGGCAGATCAAGGCAGCCTGTGAGAAACGCTCATCGCGCAGAAGTCCAAGAAAGGGTTTCTACCTCAATGAAGCCGGGTTGGGAGAGAGAGAGAAAACTCCACTACTGCCAGGGTCTAAACACTTCGCCGTACTGCCAGGGGAATGCCAAGGTTTGGGATCCGACCCACTAAAAGTATCCGGAGGAGTTTACTAAATTGGATGGATGTTGTATATATAAAAGAAAGGAAGAGAGAGACAGATGGGTGTGTGTGTGTGTGTGTGTGTGTGTGTGTGTAGAGAGAGGGGGGATGGATAGATAGATTGATATATGCATATATACATACAGACAGATAGATAGATAGATAGATAGATAGATAGATAGATAGATAGATAGATAGATAGATAGATAGATAGATAGATGTGTGTTTGTGTGTGTAGAGAGAGAGGGGGGATGGATAGATAGATTGATATGTGTAGATAGATAGATAGATAGATAGATAGATAGATAGATAGATAGATAGATAGATAGAGTTTAAGAGTTTATTAACATTTATAGGCCGCCCTTTTCCCTGAGGGGACTCAGGGCGGCTTACATAAAATCAGGAAAGGGGAATACAAACAATGACATAGACACACATAGAGTAAAAATAATGAGCAACATTCATTCATCAATCGGGAGGGGCAGCTATCTTTGTCCCCAGGCCTGACGGGCTAGCCAGGTCTTAAGGGCTATGCGGAAGGCCTGGACGGTGGTGAGAGTACGAATCTCCACGGGGAGCTCGTTCCAAAGGGTCGGAGCTACTACTGAAAAGGCTCTCCTCCTTGTAGTTGCCAGCCGGCACAGATAGATAGATAGATAGATAGATAGATAGATAGATAGATAGATAGATAGATAGATAGATAGATAGAAAGATAGATATAGATAGGATAGATAGATAGAGGGAAGGAGAGAGAGGGGGATGTGTGTGTGTATAGGGGGGAGGGGGAGGGAGGGAAAGAGAGAGGGGGAGAGAAGAGGGGGATAGATATCCAGATATATATATTAAGAGGGGGGATGGGTGGATGGATATGTGGGGGAAGAGAGAGGGAGGGAGGGAGGGGTGAGGAGATTTTTGCTTCATGGAACAGAACAGAACTCTTTATTAAAGAATTGAGACCAGTATAAAGCAGGCATTTGTGTCTAAGAGTGTCCCTATGTAGAATTCTGCCTGCAAAGTTCGTTGGTATACTGAATGCCCAGATTTCACCCTCAAACATACAAACTGAATGGGATGATTCATTCTGTATCTAATTTAGACATGCTGCCATTCTAGAGGGCATCGGTCACATTTGGCTATTTGCCATTGATCATTCAGAATGAACATTCTCTTGTGTGGGTGTTTTGTTTTAGGGATACGGAGAGGGAGCATAATCCTTGGGGAAGTACAGCCATTCAAATATGCTTTTATCATGAAAAATTGCAAAGCCCTCCCGCCAAGTAAATAAGCTTCCAACTTGAAGGGTTTCAAAGGGATGCAATAAACCGGCAGTTCCATTCATACATTCTCAAGGAATAGCCATGCAACATAGTGGTATCCTACGAGAAATGGCATACTGCAATTTCCTTTTAATCCCTACTACAGAATCATTGTCTGTGGAGATTCTCCGTCATCCAGGTCATGGTTGTCCCAAAGATACTTTTTTCCCCAAGAGGCAACTGGGCTATCCGGTTTTTCTTTGAAGACGTTTCGCTTCTCGGATGAGAAGAGAAAAACCAGTAAGTCCAGTTGCCTTTTGAAAAAATACAGAACCGTTAATATACTCCATGACTGCCCTAGAAAAGTCCACTTATTCTTTGTTCTCTTGGGCGCAGTGCCATAATTTGCTGAGAGGGAATGGGTCAATTGACAAAAGAGGGCTGGAGGGAGCTAGGAGGACTGACTAGGAAAGTCAAACCAAGGTTACAAGCTGGTTTAACCCAAATGCCATTGGATGAGCTTGGTCAAACTAACCTACCCCAAGAGCGGTGAGGGAGAAGGAAAGGAAACACTTTTGTGTTTCTTTCTAGGAAAATCGACATCCTGGTGCAATAAGTGAATCAGGAATTTGAGACAGAAGGGCTGAACAGGAGGGAAAGACAAAGGGGAAAAGCAACATCGAATTTTGGGTATAAATTTAATGGAGTGCTCTCTAAGCTTGGTTGTTTTCTTGCAGACATTTCATTACTCAGCCAGGTAACATCATCAGCGCTAGAAGGAAGTTCCACCAACACTGACAGGGCAAGCTGCTTGTATACAAACAGAAAGCAAACTCTACTCCTTTTAGCACTGATGATGTTACCTAGCTGGGTAATGAAATGTCTTCACCAAACCCAAAGAGCATCAAGGACCCCACAGTTCAACCCTGAGCTAAAACATTCTCTTCTAATGGTAAGGTAAAGGTTAAAGTTCCCCTCGCACACACATGCTAGTCGTTCCCGACTCTAGGGGGCATTGCTTGTCTCCGTTTCAAAGCCAAAGAGCCAGCGCTGTCCGAAGACGTCTCTATGGTCATGTGGCTGGCATGACTAAACACCAAAGGTTCATGGGACACTGTTACCTTCTTACTAAAGGTGGTTCCTATTTTTCTACTTGCATTTTTATATGCTTTCGAACTGCTAGGTTGGCAGAAGCTGGGACAAGTTAACGGGAGCTCACTCCGTTATGCGGTGCTAGGGATTTGAACCGCCAAACTGCCAACCTTTCTGATCAACAAGCTCAGCGTCTTAGCCACTGAGCCACCGTGTCCCTCTTCTATTGGTAGATATCTTGAAATATAACCCAAGAAGGTTCGGATGGGACCTACAAAGTGATGAGATTTGGGATCGTAGGTTTACACCCGATGTTACAACTAGACGTAATTCATACTGAATAAGCTTGCTAGGTTCAGAAGGAAAGTGCATTTTAAAAGTCATGTACTTGGTTCCAAAGTTACCTTTTCCTGTGCAGGTTTGAGAACATTTTCATTTAAACTCTGACCTAACTCTGAAGCCTAGTTAAAAGCAAACAAAACAAAAATAAAAATCAGTTAACACTCGTTTTTTTTTTCTTCCCCACAGGTCCACACCTGACATGTACCACTGCACAAAATACCCCACAGCGATTCACATTAAAAGGAAGACCAAGTCCTAAGCATTGTCCAAGCAACAGAGTCAGCCCGAAGCACAAGACATGAGAACACAAAGGGACAGGACATCGAAATACACAAGACAACAGAGGGCTGTGACTTATCCTCTTGGGAGTTGGGGCTTTCAATTGAGGTCAAAGGGTAGACATACGGATAGTCCTTGACTTACAACCGCAATGGAGCCTGGCCATTAAAACGAAGCGTCCACACTGAGGGACCAGTTGTAAATCAAGGACTATCTGTATATTGTGAAACAACTACAATTGAAAAGAGGATCGCGGAGTCCCTGGCAAATGAAAAGGGAAGATTATTAGCGGACGTTGTAAACTGAGGAAAAAAATATGGAGTTACTTGGACCTTGATTTTCTGGAAGATACCAGGTCATCCTCGACCTACAACCATAATTGGGATCAGAATTCCCATTACATAAAGCGAGGTTGCCATGGTTAAGTGAATCGCTCATTTAAGTTAATGTTGTGGCCCGCCAGCTGCCAGCGGAGCTGGCGGCAGACTCGGAGGATGAGGAGGTTGGGGAGGAACTGGGGCCAGTACTGGAGTCTGGGGAAGACTCTGATGAGGGCTCTGTGTCAGAGGCAGAGAGGGGGCCAAGGCTGTCTGGCAGTTATCAGCTGCCTTCGGAGTCAGACATCAGTGAGGCAGAGGAACAGCTGGAGCCTGTTCCCAGTGTGTGCATGCGCAGAGCTGTTAGGAGAACAACAGAGGACAAGGAGTCAACTTGGGAAGCAAAGCAAATGTGGATGTTGAATGGGCCCTGCCTGGCTGGGGAATAAATAGAAGAAAAGGGGTTGTCGTAGGAGACAACAGTTCGTATTTCTGAAGATTTTGCTCATCGTGTTTCGTGCATTAAAGGCTGCCTGCCAGAAATTAATTTGCAGCCTTTCGGATGAGAGCTTTGCAATTATACCTGATAAGATCTGTTACTGTAGTTAACTCCTTGAAGGACTATTGCCAGGACTTTCTGCTGGGTGAACGTAATTAATTCACAAGAGGTAAATAAAGAGGGTTTTTTTCGTGACAAGGAGTCTGTTTCTTGCTTCTGCTAAGGCTGAGTCAGAACAGTTAATCATGCGGTCATTAAGCAAATCCTGCTTTCCCCCATTTATTTTGCTTCTCTGAAGCTGGCTGGGAAGGTTGCAAAGGGTCATCACATGACCCCAGGATGCTTCAACCATCGTAGATACAGGTAAGTCCTCAACTTACAACAGTTCATTTCGTGACCGTTCAAAGTTACGGCGTCACAGAAAAAAGTGACTTATGGCCATTTTTCACGCTTAGAATCATTACAGCCTCCCCATGGTCACATGATCAAAATGAAGATGCTTGGCAAACTAACTCATATTTATGACGGTTGCAGCATCTCTGAGTCATGCGAACCCCCTTTTGCGACCTTCTGACAAGCAAAGTCAACGGGGAAGCCAGATTCACTTAACAACCGGGTTACTAATTTACAAACTGCAGTGATTCACTTAACAACTCTGGCAAGAAAAGTTTTAAAGTGGGGCAAAACTCACTTAACAACAAAAATCTGGGGCTCAATTATGGTCGTAAATTGAGGGCTACCTGTACATGCCAATTGCCAAGCACCTGAATTTTGATCACATGACCACGGGGATTCTGCAACGGTCGTAAATGTGAAAAATGGTTATAAGTTCCACTTTTCAGTGCTGTTGTAACGGTAAATTCAGAGGCTTAGCAACTGGCATGTATTTATGACGGTTTGCAATGCCCCAGGGTCATGTGATCTCCTTTTGCAACCTCCTGACAAGCAAAGTCAATGGGGAAGCCAGATTCACTTAACAACCGCGTTACTGACTTAACAACTGCAGTGATTCCCTTAACAGCTGTGGCAGCAAAGGTTATAAAATGGGAGGGGGGGGACCCACTTAACAACATGTCTGTTCCTAAGCAACAGAAACTTTGGGTCCAATTGTGAGTTGCAAGTCGAGGGCCATCTGTATTGAGTCCCTGGCGAATGGAAGGGAAGCTTATTAACTGGAGTTGTAACGAGAAAAAAAGAAATAGAGTGACTTGCAACTTTATTTTCTAGAAGAGATCAGCAGTTCTCGACCCACGACCATAACTGGGACCACAATTTCCATTACTAAGCAAAGGGGCTGTTAAGAGAGTCGTGCCTGATTTTATGACTTCTGCCGTGGTTGTTGAGAAAATCATTCCATCAAGTGGATCACACAGTTGTGAAGCAAATCCGGCTCCCCTCAATGATTTTGCTTGTTGGAAACTGGCGGGAAGGTTTGAGCGGAGTGGTGGCCTAAAGGTGGAGCTCTCACCTCACAATCAGGAGACTGTGAGTTCGCTCCTAGGCAGAGGCAGATCTCTCTGGGCACAACGAGACTATATCTGCTGAACAAAACTCCACATTGGCGAGAGGAAGGGCATCCGGCCATTAAAAACATTCTGCTAGCTCCATTCAGTTGCCCAGACTCTACCCTGCAAGGGATTATGGGGTCGTTAAAAAGATGGTGATGACGATGGAACTGGCGGGAAGGTTGCAACTCGCACTCACATCACCCTAGGATGCTTGCAGTGCCATGCATACATGACAGCTGTCAAAGCACCTGAATTTTGATCACATGACCCTAGGGGTGCTGCGAAGGTTATAAGTGCGAGGACAGACTGCAAGTCCCTTTTTTTTCGATGCTGTAGCTTTGAATGGTTGGAAACGTTGGGCACGATTGTGATGGTACGTTGAGGGCTGCCTGTATCCCCACCTTAATCGGTGCCCTTAATTAGGGCAAACGTGCCCACCGCTGATAAAATACGAATTTCTTGTCCGAGGAATGTTAAATGATCCAATCCCTGATCTACAAAAAAGAAGACACCCTGAAGTCTAGCAGAAGTTTGACTGTGGGCTCTGCCACCTTTTCTCTCTCTTTTGGGGAAATATTCCTCACCGAGCCCAAATCGGAGGCTTCAATAAATCTGGGCTCCAATTCCCTTGTGATCCCACTCGCCACTTGCCTGGCAAATGAACTCCGAGTGCCAACGTGAACAAAACACCGTGGGTTTAAAAATATACCATATTTTTTCGGACTATAAGACGCACCGGTTTATAAGACGCACCAAGGTTTTGAAGAGGCAAGAAAAAAAAAGTTTTTGTCCTCCCCGGCCCCCCAGGAACACTCTGCAGGCTTCAGCAGGGTTGGGGTAAGGCAAAAATGTCCCCATTTTTCACCAAAATGGGGGCATTTTTACCTTCCCTCAGCCCTGCTGAATAGCAATAGCAAAACACCCGTTTTGCAAAAAAAAGACCCATTTTTTGCCCATTTTTCACAAAAATGGGATTCGGGAGCGAGGCTTTGGGGGGACAAAAATGGCTGTATAAGATGCACCAAATTTCCACGCTCTTTTAGGGAGGAGGAAAGGGTGCGTCTTATACTCCAAAAAATATGCTATATAAAAAGTTATGTATATTTAAAACGCCAGTAAAGGCAGCTGATTTGAAAGCAAGGTGACGTTTATAGAAAAATGGAGACGGTACCGTTAATACAAAAAAAAATGGCGGCGGCTTCGCCCGGGGTGTGTTTGTGGGAGGAGAAGAGGGGAAAGGGGGGAAAAACACAGCTAGCAGCCAGATGTACAAACTCAGCACAGTTACGAAGCACCCATGCATGAGAAGAGAGGACATTACCGGCTCTGCCTGCTGTTTTTGGGCCCAAAACTTTACACACCCGGGCAGCACAAGAAAGGCAGCAGAGGAAGTAGAAGAACCAACTTTTAGCAAAAGATCTAAACGCACTCAGTTATCCTAGGCAAGAAAGCAAGATGTGTTTGTGTGTGTTTGTGTGTGTGTGTGTGTGTGTGTGTTTGTTGTCCTATGTACTAGTGCCTGGCTAACCAAAGTGGCAAATTTGTTCATCTAACGTGCCAAGCTGACTTGCCACATAACATGTCACCGCCGAACAACTCAAGTTGCTAATTTGACAAATTGGTTTGTCATTTAGGACTGGTCACCACTGGTGGTCCGTGAGAAAACTTTGCATTTTTTATATTGCAGTAATCAGGGGTCCTCAAACTATGGCCCCTGGGTTGGATATGTGCAATGAACTCTTCTGTTGCTGCAGAGCCTCCCCCTTCGGGGTGTTTTTATGCAAGTCCGAGAGGGGAAGAAATTCTGACTTGGGGTCTGCTTCAGCCTCCTGGTGTGGGGTTTTGGACGAAGGCTAGAGGGAAGTGCCGCTGGTGGCAAAGAGCCAGAGGGCCTCGTTCCAGTGGGACTGCATCACGGTCTGAAACTGGCTGACCATCTCGGCCTGCTGAGCCTCCAGGCACCAGTACCTGGCCTTGCACTCCAGCAGGTCTTCCCTCTGCTTGGAAAGCCTATGCTCGTAGTCCTCAGTGAGATGCTTCTGCTGAGCCTCCTTCTCAGTCAGATCCAATTTTGCCAACTCTTTCTCGTGGTGTGTGCTTAGCTCCAACAACTGCTCCCTGTTGGGGCCCTAAGGAGCCCGGGTGGGCAGGCGAGGAGTGGCTGGGAGGGGAGGGGCGAGTAGAGGCTGGTGAGATGCCCCTCGACGTGAGTGCCATCACGTTGGCCATGCCCACTCAGTCACATGACCACCTAGCCACGCCCACCCAGCTGGTCCTTAGGCAGATCATAATATTGGTCCGCGGGATTTAAAATTATGAATTTAGTGGTCCCTGAGGTCCAAAATGTTGGGGACCCAATCTGAAAAAGAAAACAGGGCGCGGCTTGTCAGGAAAGCTGATAATGGAGAATTTCGGCGTAAATGCTCGCTCATGGAACACGAACGGTTTCAAACCTGGAGGGTTTAAAAATTCAAAACGCTTTGTTTCAGGCACAGAAACAATGTAATGTAAAATAGACCAAGAAGATGGGGAGGGAGGGAGAAAAAAACCCATTACACACTTCGAGCGCTTGTTCCTCATTCAAAACGAAATGTCTCATGTTGAAAACACGGCGTTTTGAATTCAAATTGGTTGGATTCAAATTTTGTGAATGTCTCTAGTGCCAGCGTTTTTCAACCTTGGCAAGTCTAAGATGTGTTGGACTTCAACTCCCAGAATTCCCCAGCTGGCATGCTGACTGGGGAATTCTGGGAGCCAAAGTCCACATAGCAATAGCAATAGCAGTTAGACTTATATACCGCTTCATACGGCTTTCAGCCCTCTCTAAGCGGTTTACAGAGTCAGCATATTGCCCCCAACAATCCGGGTCCTCATTTTACCCACCTCGGAAGGATGGAAGGCTGAGTCAACCCTGAGCCGGTGAGATTTGAACAGCCGAACTGCAGAACTGCAGTCAGCTGAAGTAGCCTGCAGTGCTGCATTTAACCACTGCGCCACCTTGGCTCCTTTCATATCTTAAGACTTCCCGAGGTTGAGAGTTTTGAATAAATACATGCATAACTACTAATATTACTTAACAAGGTTTTACGCTAGCAGCCACGGAAGCAACTATGACTTCTGTTAGAAAGCATAAAAGAAAAAAAACAAGGTAATTGTTATGGCCCGCCAGTGGCCAGCAAAGCTGGCAGCAGAGTCAGACAGTGAGGAGGTTGGGGAGGAACATGGGCCAGTCCTGGACTTTGGGGAAGGCTCAGAGCAAGCCATCTGGTAGTTCTCAGCTGCCTTCAGAGCTAGACAGCAGTGAGGCAGAGGAACAGCTGGAGCCTGTGCGCATGCGCAGAGCTGCCAGAAGAAAAGAACAGCTAAGAAATTAGGGTCGACTTGGGGGTCCCACAGGTGGACGGTGAATGGCCACTCCCAGAGAGAATAAAAGAGGAGCGAAAGGAGAGTGGGCTTTGCAGGAAACAATTTGTTTGTTCGTTCTGGAGTATGAAGATCTGTCTGTGAATCTCAGAGACTCTGTGCCAAGTCTTCCCCTTCACAGCACTGCGTTTGGAAAATATTCACATGGCAGCTTTCCAAGCTAGATAAGATCTGTGGTCATAAATTGCCAGGCCTTATTGGATGTGAATGAGAGGAATTCACATTTGTTTAATTAAAGAGGTTTTGTCGGGACCAGTAATCTGTGTTTTTTTGGGGAAGTCTAGGTCAGAACAATAATATTGTAATAATCCTATTCTGTTTAAGAAATAATCTTCTTTAAATTCAGAGAAAGGTTTAAGATGAGGGTTGCAAATTTTTCTGGCCTTGGGTTGGAGTTTGCATTGGAGCTCAAATATTCTCTTCCCTCAAAAGCAAGAACTGTATGTGATTATGGTGCGCTTGCTGTCAAAAGCTTATCTTACTACACAGAGCAAAATCACATTTTGGGCTGAATCTTCATTGTCAACTTCTGCCTTAAGATCTTCCACGGTTTATTATATTTATGTATATGATGTATAATCAAACTGATTTATTTTTTACCGGACACCTGCTTGTTTCCAAATTAAACGCAGACCTCAAAAATATTCTAAATTTTCTTTTGCAGTGTTTGGGAGAAATGTATACCAGCTTCATACCAAACAGGAAATTCTAGCAAAAATGTATTACATATTATCAGCACAAACATGAGCCCTGGTAGCTCAGCTTTTTACTGACGATGAATATATCATAATATACTGAATATATACAGTCGTCCTGGGCAAGAAGCTAAACAGAAGTGACACTTATATGAACTGGTTCTCCACACATAACCTCCAACACAATGCCCACTTGAAGAAAGATCTACACAATCACAGTGTGGTGTGTGCACTGTTCATCTGTGCCACTCCATATGTGGACAAGTCAGTTCCTACAAACATACCCCCACGAAGGGATGGTATTTTCTCCTTCTGGAATTCCAATATAATAGCGCTAAGCATCAAGGAACCATATTCTGATAATCTTCTTTAAGATACTATTTAATAAACTGAAAATTTGGAGCTGGCACATGATAATAATAACAAGTTGCATAGTTTTATGCAGGGATTAGGCAGAGATGATATTAGATGAGTGTTTCTCAATCTAAGGAATTTGAATAGGTCTGGATATCTTGTCTCCTTAATTCACCTGTGTCAAGAAAAAAACCCTCACATGGCAATAATACATTCAGTAGTTGTCCGATAAAACATAAAATACGCATTAAACATGTGATGTGCAAGAATATAAACCTAGGTTCCATTTAACCATTTCACACCATTATCCCTACAAGATTTTCACCCTACCTTATCTACCTTTCTCTCTCTCTCTCTCTCTCTCATCTATATCTATATTCAGCAACCCAGAAAGCTCCAAAACAACAACATAGGTAATTCCACAAGACACAGCTAGACTACAGATTTCTTCAATGCTAGTTCGAACGGTTGTTTCCTGCAAATGTCCCCTCCCAACGCCTCACTTATAACCCTCTTGGGAGGGGCCCAGGCACAACCACCTGTGCATAATTATCATCTATGAGACTGCCTAGGAGTTGCTGCTTCCGTTTCTCAGCCCTTCGTAATCTAGCATCAGGGACAAACTGATCCTCCCCACTGCTCCATGCCTCAGGTGCCTCCTGGTGGCCAACCAGCCTCTCTGGTCCCTGCTCTGCGTCTGAACCCTGGCCAGGGTCCTCCACATTTCTATGGCAGACTCATATGGTTCCTCACTATCCGAGTCCATCAGCAGCTCACTGGATCCTGCTGGGCCACAACAATCACCTACATCTATCTATCTATCTATCTATCTATCTATCTATCTATCTATCTATCTATCTATCTATCATCTATCTATCTATCTATCTATCTATCTATCTATCTATCTATCTATCTATATCTATCTCTATCTATCTATCTATCTATCTATCTATCTATCTATCATCTATCATCTATCTTCTATCTATCTATCTATCTATCTATCTATCTATCTATCTATCTATCTATCATCTATCTATTTATATATCTATCTATCTATCATCTATCTATCATCTATCTATCTATCTTCCTACCTATCACCAATCAATCACCTATATTTATCTATCTATCCATCCATCCATCCATCCATCCATCCATCCTTCCATCCACCCACATATACGATGACTGCTTTCGCGTAAGATGTAGGTTCAATGGATAGTACCAAACTACACAGCTTACAAACTGTGTCCACAGTCTGTGTGGGGCTTACAACTGCCATCTAAATGCAGGGACTGGAAATACACCACGGCATATCTTCCAACCTGTTGTACTCTGGACAGTTATTTCCGACTGCATTTGGAAAGGATAAGAAAGGATAAAATAGGACATGCCTTGCTACCAAAGTCTAAACTTAAGAGAATGTACCTTGCTGGTTCATTTCCAGAGCCTGAAATTGGAGTGTACAATTTACTGCTAACACAAGCTGACGCCAAGGACAAAAATGGGTTTCATTGTTGAACACTGCGGCAAATAACTAATCAGGCAACTAAAGAGTCAATGGGTTAACTCCTTACTTTTATCTGCCATGTGACACTTAAATAACACTACTCACTAAGTGTTATTTCTAACATTCAGGAAAGCAAGTTGCAAGGAAAATAGAACCAATGAAATATTTTTGGTGTTCAGTAGTTTGCAAGGGTTACCTTTTGAGTTGCTTGAGAGCCAAACTTGCTAGCCTGTTGAAAAAGAAAAATTGGCTTATTTCGATTCCACGATTCCTTTTAAAAATCAAAATTCAAACGCTCTGAAATTCTAGGATTTTTAAACATTATTTTTTAAGTACCCCTACCTCCTACCATCTTAAGGAACTGGCAACCATTGTGCTCCCGCATCCCAAATTATGTGTACCACACGAACGGTTTTTAATGCTACCTAAACATACTCCATTCATTTCTTCCTTTTGAATGAGCCTAACCATCTTTCATGCTTGTCTGAAACACTATTAGGAATCTTATCGAGTCTGAACGCTATAGAAAAAACACACACAGATGCACAGACAAGAAAAGGCAGGGTACAAAGACAAGTGTAGTGAATGCTATTATTACAGACAAGATCTCATAATAGCCTTCTTGGTGAGTAACAATACAATACAATACCAGAGTTGGAAGGGACCTTGGAGGTCTTCTAGTCCAACCCCCTGCCTAGGCAGGAAACTTTATACCGTTTCAGACAAATGGCTACCCAACATCTTCTTAAAGACTTCCAGTGTTGGGGCATTCACAACTTCTGGAGGCAAGTTGTTCCACTGATTAATTGTTCCAACTGTCAGGAAATTCCTCCTCAGTTCTAAGTTGCTTCTCTCCTTGATTAGTTTCCACCCATTGCTTCTTGTTCTACACTCAGGTGCCTTGGAGAAGAGAGACTCCCTCTTCTTTGTGGCAGGCCCTGAGATATTGGAAGACTGCTATCATGTCTCCCCTAGTCCTTCTTTTCATTAAACTAGACATACCCAGTTCCTGCAACCGTTCTTCGTATGTTTTAGCCTCCAGTCCCCTAATCATCTTTGTTGCTCTTCTCTGCACTCTTTCTAGAGTCTCCACATCTTTTCTGCAGCGTGGTGACCCAAACTGGATGCAGGATTCCAAGTGTGGCCTTACCAAGGCCTTATAAAGTGGTATTAACACTTCACGTTATTTTATAACAATTTACAACAATTTATAGAGCTTTGCTTTGTGAGCCTTCGCATTTAACAGTCTCCATTTTTGCTGGCAGAGGGTTGCAGGAGGCTGTCGCAGCCGAAAACAGAGCTCGGGAGCCCGTTTTCGCCGGCAGAACGCTCGGGCCTCCACAGGCGCCCCCAATACAAGTGACATTGAGCTGGCCATGCCCACCCTGGCCACGCCCACTCCACCACGCCAAGGTCAAACACAACCCCGATGCAGCCCTCATTGAAATCAAGTTTGACGCCCCTGCTCTGGATCCATTTCCCAGTCAGAATGTTCGTGGCACGACAAAACCGCGCTCCACTAAAGCGCGCCCGATTAAACCGCGTCGCTGACGTCATCAGCAGGGCGACAACAGCGACCGCGGAGAAAAAAGGGCGCTTTAAAAAGCGCTTTGAAAGCAAGCCGATTCAAGTTAAGGTAAGGGTTAGGTTTAGGTTTAGGTTTAGGGTTAGGTTAAGGGTTAGGGTTAGGGTTAGGTTAAGGGTTAGGTTAAGGGTTAGCGTTAGCGTTAGGTTAAGGGTTAGGTTTAGGGTTAGGTTAAGGGTTAGGTTTAGGGGGGTTAGGTTTAGGTTTAGGGGGTTAATTTTAGCTTTATCGTTCACAGCGTGCTTTTTTTCGTTGCACTGTGATGACGTCAGCTACGCGGTTTCGTCAAGCGCGCTTTAGTCGAATGCGGTTTTGTGGTGAAACCAGAATGTTTACTTACGCCCTCTTTTGCTGCCGATGCAAACTTGCTCGCTCCAGTTGTAAAACTACTCCAGCCCTGAAAAAAACAAAAAGAGAGAGATTGAAGGTCAGAGGTCCTGCTTTGTGGAGATACTCCAGTGTCTAAAAACACCGAACTTACATATTTGGACATGAGCCTGGGCCTGAAATGTGCAAAACGTAACTGTTCATCAGTGCAGAGTCCATATAAGCTTAATGGGAAATTTGCAAAGGGAATTTTCAAGAGATGCTCTATGTTTCAGGTCTTGGCTGCTGCTTTCAGAACCCCGGGTTCTACTATCAAGTAAAATGCGACTCTGTTATTTATACAGAATGAAACCTGAAGGAAAAATTGGTTTTACCTCCTAATTCGGTTTAGATCAGCTTCAGGAAGCAAGGTTTTGCAGCCTGACCCCTTCACTCTTCCAAATCTTCACAGCAATATTTTTTTCCCCTAAACATGGCTCTGAAAAGATGTGTGGACTTCAATAATCTAAAACGGTAAATCTGTTGTGGCCTGTCTACCACAGGTCACATGAGCGGCCGAATCGGAGAAGGAGGACATGCGGGAGTCAGGGACAGCATCAAGGCAAACTGAGAACTCGGAGGGGGAAGGGGAATGGAACTGTCAGAGAGAGAGAGGGGAGGGAGGGAGGGAGGAAGAGCCTGGGCCATCCGTAAGCCCTCAGATGGAGAGGCCAAAGTCTCCAGGTCTGGAGATGGCTGATGAGGAAGAGGAGGAACAGCTGGGTCCAGTGCCTGACGTGCGGATGTGGCAGTAGACAGAGGAGAGGAGAGCAGTGGAAATCTATGGGCTGGTCCTTGGGACAGAAAAGCCACCGCTGCTAGTGAAGTCCCACCTTAGCTCTGGGATAAAAGGCAGGGGGCGGAGATAAATAGGTGTGGAAGACAATTATTCATCTCCCCTGCTGGAGAGGCTTGTTAGTTGCGGTGAAAGATAAAACTTTTTCCCGGGGTTGCTGGCGCTCCTAATAAAGGAATCATCGCTTCAACTACAGAGGCTTTGTGGTGTTTGGGGAGCTGGGTCAGAACAAAATCTTTTAACCTCTACTCCAGACAGCAGTAAAAATCCAATCATATTAGAATTAGGATTCCTAATTTTATTAACAATCATTCTGTATTGTCAGTGCACAAAATATGTACAGCAAGATTGGTTGAGCTCCCTCAGTGCACCCCCCCAACACAATACAACTTGCAGTGAAGACAGAAAGGGGAAAAAAAATATCCCTAACCCAATAAATCATATTAACAAACACCCAGTCCTATTACACCAGTATGAACATTCTTTTTTTAAAAAAACACACACATTAGAAATGATAGGACAGCAAAACAACATCCTAAATTAGCACACCTATAAACAATTTTGTCTTACCGAGTAGAGAGAAGACATAGCGTTGTTTAGGAAGTCATCTTCCTTTTTGGGAGGGGTGACTGTGTTCCCAAACCCAACATAGCGGTTTTCTTGGCCACTGAATTGGAACACAAAAGGAAAGAATTAGATTAAGCTACTTATTATCAAAATACTTTGCTGCTCTTCAAAGTGCTGCTTTGGAGAGGCCACTTAGGAGCAGGGCGAGCAGTTTCCCCAACTTTGGCAATTTTAAGCTGTGTGGACTTCAACTCCCAGAATTCCCCAGCCACCCACTCTCAGTCACTCTGGGAGTTGAAGTCCATGAAGTTTAAAGTTGCTGAGGTTGGGAAACATTGGTATCGTGCAGGGGTATCAAACTCGATTTCATTGAGGGCCGCATCAGGGTTGTGTTTGACCACGAGGGACCGGGTAGGCGTGGCTAGGGTGGCATGGCCAGCTCGACGTCACTCATGTCAGGGGCGCCTGTGGTAGCCCAGGGGATCCATTGTCTCCAGCGGAGGAAGGCGAAACCAGGCAGAGCACCAATCATTGCCCTCCAGAGGAGTCTTGGCATCCCTCTCAGACCAGACAGAGGATCCTTGGATGGCGGTGCAGGCTGTCCACTGCCCTAGACAGTGGAAGGGCAAGCACATTTGTTTTGCTAGAGAAAACAGAGCTCGGGAGGGGCGTTCCGTTTTCGGCTGTGACAGCCTCCTGCAGCACTCTGCCAACGAAAAGGGACACCACCAGGTTGTAAATCAGTGCTCGGTCAGCCTGGCGGCACCACAGGCCAGTCCTTTCCTGTTTCCAGGGTGGCCCTGTGGGCCAGATCAAAACACCCCTGTGGGCTGGATTTGGCCCCTGGGCCTTGAGTTTGACAGTCCTGCTATAGTGGCTAAAGACAACAGATTAGAAATGGGGAGAGAGCCAGGTTTTAGTCCCGCCTCGAGCTAGTTACTGTTTCTTGGCCCTAAGAAGGAAGCAATGGCTAAATGCAATGGACACAGACCAAAAAGTTGCCAAGGAAACTTCAGGGACTTGTCCTGGCAGTTATTCTGAGTCAAAAATTGATTTGAAGGCATTAAAAAAAAAAGATTATTCAAGGCCTTTTGCTGAATGCCATCTAAATCATTTACCTTTGATAGGAAGCAAAGTCGTCATTCAACCAGTCTTCAAATGCTTTATCAGAAGTGGGGCCGGCATTCTGCGGTTGCCCCCCAGAACTTTCTGCAAAAAACGACATCAAAAATGAAACCACACAAAGGGAACGTCTATTCAATTACCAGCATCTGGGGGGGGGGGGGGAAGGGTTATCTCACAGCACAACACGCAACATGCCACACGACTGCCCTATTTCCCTAAAAATAAGACCTCCCTGGATAATAAGCCCAATCGGGCTTTTGAGTGCATGCGCTAAAATAAGTCCTCGCCGAAAATATTGCAACACAGCAGCAGCCATGAGGTGACCATGCTCGCCACCCTCCTGCACCTCAAAAATAATAAGACCTCCCTGAAAATAAGGCCAAGCGCTTATTTTGGGGGTCAAAAGAAAATAAGACCCTGTCTTATTTTGGGGGAAACACAGTGTTAACCTAAGAAAGTTGGGCACCATCATGATCTCTCTCTGAACAGGCATTGCAAATGCTCACAAATGCATTTATTTTTTTTAGTTAATTGGCTTATTTCTCCTGTCATATTATATTCTGTTCTTTCTGTTTAGGAGGAACGAGTGAGGTAAGCCCGTGCACGTATGTTCTCTACATGTTCAGCTGCATTCCTCAAACGGCTGTGCTTTGGCAGTAAAAATTAAAACTTGAAATAGAACCCAAGTCCAAGAATGTTTACCGATGAGCTGAGGACAAAGCCACCATTGGGCTGCGGGGGACTCCAATTCCGAGCAGCAGAAGTTTCAATGGACCATTCTTTACCTTCAGCTAACACGGCCACCTACAAGAAAGAAAGGACTTTAAACAAAGATATTCTTTAGTGCAGAGATGGCCCCTTTATGACTTGCAGACTTCAACTCCCAGAATTCCTGAGCCCCTGTGGCTGGCTCTGAGGTCATTGGACGAATGGACTCTGAGGTCTACAAAATATTTTAGACTCTTGTTCTAGATAGAGACGGAAAAGTTCCTTACTCTGAGTTGACTGGGATTCTGGCTAGTTGTACACTACAATGTTATCAATGCTGAAAAACCGTTCTTACATTCACTATTTGGTGCAATGTGTCTCTGTTTATATCGCCTCTCAAACAGATCTAAAATGTTCAAATTGGTTTGCACCTAAGAGGTTCTCGGACCACAAAGGATGTCCCGGGGGGAATGCATGCCTCACACAAACCACCCACACTTATTCTGGGAGCTTGGACGACAGCTACGCTGGGAGTAGAGAGAATTGCAAGGACGCACACAGTTCTGTCCCAAGGCCTTCAATTAGGGACACAGATAGCCATGGGCTTGCTGACATCACATAACAAGGGACCACAGTCATCCGTTAAGACAGCTTGGAAAGAGAAAAATAATAAACAGCCAGTGCCATTAAGAAACCTCAGTGCTAATGGCAAGGGACGGCTGGGTGAATTTCAAGAGGAGAAAGTTTATGACAATTTCGGATCAGCCGCAAGGAATGCTGATCTCAGCAGGTTCTTATCACACAGCCTCTATTTTTGTGGTTCAATACATGACACATATAATAAATGACCACCTACTACCGTTCCACAAAAATAAGACCTCCCTAGATATAAGCCCTCCCTAAAAATATTGCAACACAGCAGCAGGCATGAGGTGACCACACTCGGTTGCGTCCCTGCACATCAAAAATAATAAGACCTCCCCCAAAATAAGCCAAGTGTTTATTCAGGGTCAAAAGAAAATAACCGTCTTATTTTGGGGAAAACATGGTAATGAGAAGGAAGGAATCACTGGAGAAGAGCCTAATGCTGGGAAACATGGAGGGCAAAAGAAAAGGGGACGCAGAGAAGGAGGTGGCTGGATGGAGTCACCGAAGCAGCCGGCGTGAGCTGAAATGGACTCCAGAGGATGGTAGAGGGCAGGAAGGCCTGGAGGAATGTTGTCCATGGGGTCGTGATGGGTCAGACAAGACTTCACAACTAACAACAAAATGGCACATGGTTTATTTGGGCAGGTGATGAGAATTTGCAGAACCCCAATAATGGAACAAGTGCAGACAAAACACAGACATGTTCACTTTTCTGCTAAAAAAAAAAACCCACTACTTTCCTGAAAAAGAGACCCTTTTCAATAATAGCTAGGGATGCACAAAACATTGTGGCTGGGAAGTGTGGGGAGTTTGAAACAATCACACCTGTTTTGATGGTCTGAGAATGAAATAGAATGCCTGCATTTTGCTGAGAGTTTTTATTCTGGCATGAGCCAAACCTGGGCTGTTATAAGTGGTGCAGACTTAGGTAGGCAATATGCGAGTTACCGTATTTTTTAAACTATAAGAATACTGCACTATAAGACGCATCTAGATTTAGAAGGAAAACAGCTTTTGTCCTCCATGTGTCTCATTTTCACCCTCCCCGCCGCCAGAAGCACATTGCACTCTCTGCGTCCCGTTTTTGCCAAAAACGGGCCCATTTTTGGCCTGCAGAGTGCTTCTGGGGATTGGGGATGGCAAAAACGGGACAAGCAGAGGGTTTGGGAGGCCAAAAAATGGGGCCTGGATTCGGTCTATAACACAGACATTTCCACTTTTTTGGGAGGAGAGTGCATCTTATAGTCCAAAAAATACGGTATTCCTTCTTCAACTGTTTCAGTCGGAAGGGGTGCCTTTGGGACGTTTCAAGTGTGAAAGTCAATCTGTGGAGTGTGAAACAATACACTTTTATTTTTCTGTGTCCTGCATCTTTGTAATATCCTAAACCACAGGTAGTCCTCGACTTACAACTCTGATTGAGCCCAAAAGTTCTGTTGCTAAGCAGATTTATTTATTTATTTTATTTATTATTAAAATTTATATGCCGCCTAATCCCGAAGGACTCCGTTTGTTAAGTGAAGTTTGCCCCATTTGATGACCTTCCTTGCCATGTTTCCCCCCAAATAAGACAGGGTCTTTCTTTTCACTCCCAAATAAGCGCTTGGCCTTATTTTCAGGGATCTTATTATTTTTGAGGTGCAGGAGACAGCGAGCATGGTCACCTCAGGGCTGCTGCTATGCTGCAATATTTTGGGGGAGGGCTTATTTTCAGGGGAGGGCTTATTTCAGCGCATGCGCTCAAAAGCTCGATTGGGCTTATCATCCGGGGAGGTCTTATTTTCGGGGAAACAGGTTATTAAGTGAATCACCGCACTTGTGAAGTTCACAGCACGTTGTTAAGTGACTCTGGCTTCCCCATTGACTTTGTCAGAAGGTGCAAAAGGGGATCACATGACCCCAGGGACGCTGCAACATCATAAATACGAGTCAGTTGCCGTGCGTCCGAATTCTGATCACGTGACTGTGGAGATGCTGCAACGGTCGTAAGTGTGAAAAACAGTCATAAGTCCCCTTTTTCAGTGCTGTTGCAACTTTGAGACGTCACTAAACAAACTGTTGCATACCGAGGACTACCTGTATAAACTCAAAGTTCTGTTGTCAAAAATTACATGCAGCAGACACCAAAATAGAGACATACTGATGCTGTAAATCAGTCTCTTTCTCATCTTGAGCCTAATTAATATTCATAGCAATGCAGAATCACAAAATAAATCTAGGCCAAGAACGTTAAATTGTGCTGATGGGACTTACCTTATCTCTGAAGAGGGCCGCAGCTCTGCTGTTGTACTTCTCTTGCATCGACCAGCAAGGGTCATAATCATCTTGAGACTCTAAAAACTCTCGGAATTTAAGGTTCCCACCGGCCTTCATTTTCTCCAGTTCGATGTCTTTCCATTTGTCCATTGTGACGAGCGCACAAAACTGTAAACGACAATTCAGCGGTTTCTCAGTATGCGGGACAGCCATCCGCGTATTTACAGAAATCAAAAAGCTGTCCGGGATAAGAAAGCATTGGAGGAAGGAAGGCCTCTGTCCTTTCGGGGACACTTTTCTCCTGAAATCTTTCTTGAGAAAAGGGTGGAAAAAAATCACACCAAAACCCGGGGGGTGGTGGTTCTGGGCTGTGCGCATGTGCGCTGGGGTCATGCACATAGCATTATGGGTGGCACACCCGTGCACGACCCCCCTGCGCTCCCCCCGCTTTTGGCACACGAGCCAAAAAAGGTTCACCATCACTGAGCTATAGCAATCCCTGCAGCCTCTAACAGCTGACATTGGGAGAAATTGAAAGTGAAACTTGCTGTTTGCTCCACATGGCAAATTGCTGGGAGGCAGAATTTTTTTTTTTTTGCTGTGCTAATCAGGCTGTTTGCTGCAAGGAGGTAAGTCAACAACTATAAACAACTATAGAATGTTCCAACTATTAGACTTATTTTTTAAAGACTGCTTTATTATTATTCTAGACAACTTAACAAAATGAAGCTTTTTCAAATAAATGCTTGATCTGAAGAGGCCCCGTGCTATTGTTTTAAAAAGTGCTATTCTTTTAAATAGCAGAGAATAACTATACTTCCAGAAAGCACATCAATTTTAACAGCATCTGTACAGGTATTGTCTGAAATATAACACTACAAGCAGTGTATATTGTCTGTACTTTTTGTTGCAAGGAGGCAAATTGCTGGGAGGCAGAGGAAGATATTTCTCTTGTTTTCATCCCCAAAATCTAGGTGTGTCTTCTACTTTGGAGCGTCTTATACTCCGAAAAATAAGGTAATAGGAAATTGCTGGAGTCAGTTTCAATATGCTGACCTAAAGGGATTGATTGTCTTGTTATATTCTTATTATTTCTTAATATGGTGGGAAGCGTTCAGGGAACTTTTCGCTGAGGGGATTTTTGAGCAGGAAACTGACTAATTGCCAAGATATTATGTAACACTATTGTATAATACAAACTTGTGTAACATGGACATGTAAGAAAGTGGACTATCACTCCGAAATCGTGTTTAAGCCCTGTATACAAATCTGTCAGATGTTCTCTTTTTATCTTTAATGATTGAGAATCCTTTGCAAAAGCTTATACAACTGTATCTTAAATTGTATCTCCAGAAGTTGTGAATGCTCCAATACTGGAAGTCTTTACGAAGATGTTGGATAACCATTTGTCTGAAACGGTATAGAGTTTCTTGCCTAGGCAGGGGGTTGGACTAGAAGATCTCCAAGGTCCCTTCCAACTCTGCTATTGTATTGTATTATTATAAATAAATATGCCTTTTATTGTTTATGGTCTCCTTGTTCTTCTATGAGACAGAGATTCCTTTTCTCACAATGCCTGAAGTTTTCAGCCTGGTTTTATGGTTTTTTATTAGTTTCTAATCCAAGGGCTACATTATAGAACAGGGATGCCTAACCTTTTTGTTTACGCATGCCAAACCCGTGGATGTGACACCCCCAACCCCACGCATGCGTGCATGACCCCCACATGCGCCCCACCTCCATGCATGTGCACGAGACTCCCGTGCATGTGCGCGTCATCCCCACACCACCACCCCCTGCATGCATGGCAGCAACCCAAAAACCAGCTGGTTATAGAAGATGGGCAACTGTACAAATCTGTTCAGTCAATAAATAAAACAAGGAGATTATAGGGCGAAACCATTTCTTGTATTATTAATGCATAATCAATGACCAACCTCAGATGAACTCCCAAGCCTCTATGTTTTCCTGAGCACTCCAGACAGATCCAGATGCCATAGGTCACACTCACCCACTGGGGGTTAAATGCACCACACTCAAAACAAACCTGTAAAGAAAAAAAAGGGGGGGGGGTAAGATAATTATGAGTTTTCCACAGAAAATCTAGGGCTTTTAGTCCCACCTTGAAAGTTAGCTGAGTGACTTAGAGCCAATAGCCAGAGAGTGTTCTAATCCCACTTTAGGCGTGAAAGCCAGCTGGGTGATTTTAGCAATAGCAATAGCAATAGCAGTAGACTTATATACCGCTTCATAGGCCTTTCAGGCCTCTCTAAGCGGTTTACAGAGAGTCAGCATATTGCCCCCAACAATCTGGGTCCTCATTTTACCCACCTCGGAAGGATGGAAGGCTGAGTCAACCCTGAGCCGGTGAGATTTGAACCGCTGACCTGCTGATCTAGCAGTAGCCTGCAGTGCTGCATTTACCACTGCGCCACCTTTTTGGCCAATCACCAGGAGACTGAGAGTTCTAATCCCGCTTTAGGCATGAAAACCAGCTGGGTGACTTTGGACCAATCGCTGTTTCTCAGCCCAACCTACTTCAAAAGGTTGTTGTGGAGAAAATAAGGGGAGGAAGGAGTATTAGATGTGTTTGCCACACTGATAAAATAACAATGGCAGGATAAAAAAACCAATAAATAAAATAATAAAAAAGCAGCGTTCATAAAATGATATTAGGCGAAATCAAGCTTAGGTATGCCTATTAACCTGAAGGCCTGCCCAGATGAGCATCACCTTGAAATAATGAATCACGAGAAGGTATGGAGGGAGAGAGACAGAGACAGAGACAATGTATGTATGTATGTATGTATGTATATGATTTGTTATATTGTACTATATTAATTTACTTGATTCTTTTTGTTAGTTTTTATTGTTTTAAATATGGTTTTATATTTTGTAAGCTGCCTTGAGTCACCATGGGTGAATAAGCAGCAATATAAATTCAATAAATAAATACATACATACATTTTGTATGTCACTTTGGTACAAAACATAACTGGGAATAATACTAAAAATGATGAAAGTTATGATTGATGATGACGATAAAATTTGGATAGATGCAGTGATGAAAGAAATGGATTTTTTAAAGACAATTCAGTGTTTATAGTGGAAAACTGCTTCCAAAAACATAAAAGCAGGCACTACCTTCCGAATCAAACTGACCATTTAATAGGAAACAGAAAATGGAAAATCTAATCCAATCAGCCATCACACACTACAGATTCTGAAACAAGACTAGGCATTATTAATATGGGATAAAACTAGACCATTGAAGCCAACAGGCAAGATTTTGAACTAGAAATCATACGGTCAGAGCAGAAGATCAATCCAAAAACACTTTTATATGTCTGAAAAAGAATCCGACATGTGAGAGTCAGGGACAGCATTCAAGGAAAACCTAAGCGCTCCGAGCAGGAAGAGGGAATGGAGCTGGTAGAGAGAGAGAGAGAGAGAGAGACAGAGGCAGAGCCTGGGTCGTCCATTTGTCCTCAGATGGAGAGGCCCAGCCCTCAGGTCTGGAGGTGGCTGATGAGAAGAGGAGAAACAGCTGGGTCCAGTGCCTGACACACGAATGTGCAGAAGACAGAGGAGGGAGAGCAGTGGAAATCTATGGGCCGGTCCTTGGGATGGAAAAGCCACCTCTGCTAGTGAAGCCCCACCTTAGCTCTGGGGATAAAAGGCATATATGTCTGAAAAAGAATCTGAATTATGGAAAAAAGACAAGAGAGTGTAAAACCAAAAGAGAAAAGAAAAACCCATGATGTAAGGGGTTAAGAAATTGGATTAGGACTCAGGTTCAACCGCATCTTCAACTTTCCTTGATGGCTTTCCTGGACCACTCATTCACTCTCAGCCGTTTCAAAGATAAAAAAGATTTAAGTGGTTTTTCCAAAGAAATTATCACAATCGTTAGGAAAAGATGGAAGACAAAATGGGACAATAAGAGAGAACGTATCTTAACACCTAAGGAGGAAAACAGCATGGAAAGATTATTTCAATAAGAATGCTGGGAAAGAGAAGACGATAACAGAGAAGGGAAAAAATAGTTATGAAAGAAGACCGAACAAAATTTACAGCTGGGGTAATCACGAAAGAGATTTAAGAGAAGCGTAATATATTCCACAAAGTTTTTTAAAAAGGTTATATAAACTTTTAACAAGCAGGATTAAAGAATTATGAAATCATCTGTAGGGAGAGACTGCACTGGAAAGTGAAAAGGGGAAAAACAACACAGCAGCTGTCAAACAGCAAAGCGCCAAGGGCAGACAAAATCACATAAAACTGTTTAAAGCTTTAGGAGAATAGGCAATAAAAGTGCTGTTTTATATCACCAGGACACAAGGCTATGTAGCCAGAAGACTGAAATAAATGTGTATGTCTGTACTGAAAAAAACAACACACAATTACAAGTAGTCCTCCACTTACAGCAGTTCGCTTAGTGACCATTCAAAGTTAGAACGGCACTGGAAAAAAAATGATCTGTGTGTCAGGGCTGCAATCCATCTTTTCTTTTGGACTTCAGGCCTGCCACACTTTCTACTATTCTATTGTGGGAAAATGGGAGGGGGGATTATACAGAGTTGGGTGATAACGTAGCCATAACAACATTCCGTCTAGACAGCCAAGGTCATCCTTTGTCTCTGCACCTGGCCAGAACTGAATGGGTGGAAACTGCCAGCATGGCAGTGGAAGATTGGGCTATGTGATGGACTTGTGGGTGTGGGTGTGGGGGGGGGCAGGGTCTTGAACTTTGAACTGGGTGGGAAAAAACTGGAAACTTTCAGATTCGGGTTTTCCCAGATGTGCCAACATGTCTCTCTTCATAAATTGGAACTTTGAGGAATCTTTTGCCTCGGACTCTGATTTACTTTTGGATGCTGTTTGGAACCCTGACATTGTGGCCATTTTGCACACTTATGACCGCTGTAGCATCCCCAGGGTCACGCGATTTACATCGGGATGCTTGACAACCGACTCACATTTATGACGGCTGCAGTGTCCCAGAGTTTTGTGATCCCCTTTTGCGACCCTCTGACAAGCAAAGTCAATGGGGAAGCCGGATTCCCTTAACAACGGTGCCACTAACTTGACAGCTGCAGCGATTCACTTAGCAACAGTGGCAAGAAAGGTCGTAAAATGGGCCGAAACTCACTTAACAAATGTCTCCTTTAGCAACAGAAATTTTGGGCTCAATTGTGGTCGTAAATCGAGGACTACCTGCACATTTATAAAAAAGAAATATTTGGCATTTTCAGGAACAGTCTTACAAACAATGCGAGTCATACTATTTAGTTAAAAGACTGATACTTTGCAGCAAATTGGTCCAGTAATTTGCATGTGTAACATAACAACCACATGCATTAATTATCTAACATGAGCTAGAGCTGATTCATGGCCACTTAATCATTATGTGGCTGAGAAGGTCATCGAAGTTACTTACATTGTTTTCATCTTGCACTCTGACTTCTTTAAGGACTTTCCTTGTTCTTGGACTTGCCATGGTCCTGCAGAAAAAACAATTGATGCAAACAGAAATTCAGACAACAGAGGAGTTTACGTCAGGCGCAGAGAAATCATTAAGTTAAGATGAGTTATTGCTCCTGCCTATACACAAGGATTTAGCCAACTAAAGGTCAGCACTAAATTGACCCCAGATAAGAGTCAATGGTTGTCAATTGTCCCATTGGCATGAACAAAAGAAACTCTAGGACGTTTTTATTACCAAGAGTAAAACTTTACTGGCAGATTCATTCAGGCACAGAAGAAGCAAAGCCAGATCTGAAGTTTTGGCACGGAAGCTTAATATAATCAAACCCCCTTTTCCTTCCCCAGGCTGCCCAGTGCCCATTGTCCACCAATCCATGTTAGGCATTTTGTTTTGGGAAAGCAGTCTGCACTTGTGGTGGGATTCAATTTTTTTTACTACTGGTTTTTGGGCGTGGCTTGGTGGATATGGCGTGGCTTGGTGGGTGTGGCAGGGGAAGGATACTGTAAAATCTCCATTCCCCCCCACTCCAGGGGAAGGTTACTGCAAAATCCCCATTTCCTCCCGATCAGCTGGGACTCGGGAGGCAGAGAATAGATGGGGGCGGGGCCAGCCAGAGGTGGTATTTACCGGTTTTCTGAACTACTTAAAATTTCCACTACTGGTTCTCCAGAACTGGTCAGAACCTGCTGAATCCCACCTCTGGTCTGCACCTTTCAAAAGTCTTCAGCTTATGACCTTGAGTTACCAAGATTTTTTCAGGCAGCAAACAGCTCACATAGATTCCTTTTCTCCCTCTCCAATCATACACTTCCCCCTTCCCTTAATTTCTTTGTCAAACTGCAAGCAAAAGAGTAGTTTGCGAGTCACCCTTGACATGGACATTCAAAAGGGCTTGCCTTAGATCATCTGTGAGAATGTAAGGATTCCAGGCTGATTCCTCACTTGACTCACCCCCAGGCTCTGCCTCTCCTCCTCCAGTTTAGCTGAAAATGTCACAGGGATTCCCTGGTTTATCAATCGAAAAGCAGCTGGGAGATCAAATTATGAATTATTTCCCATTAATATTGCAGCATTAATATCAATAAGGTTACCCACTATCACGGCTTGAAGTAGTACTTTTGACCATGATCTACTTGCAGTGAGAAAACACAATGAATGCCATAGGAAGGGGGGGAAACAGGCCACGTTCTCTAGTTGGATCACAACCTACAAACCATGCTTTGAAAGGGAACCAAGATTTAATAAATATTGTCGGGAAATGTTCTTTCCGCAATGAAAAAGATGAAGGGAATAATTCTAGTGGAACATTATGGGAAATGCTTGCAGCATGAAAAAGTTTTTATAGCTGTCTTTGCATTTTTAAAAAAGAATGAACTTTTATTTCACAGACACCATTTGAAGGACACATATTCACAAGTAAGAAAATCCAGTATGTTTTAGGCTTTAACTGGTAATTCAACAAAATATTTTTTAAAAAAACCCATAGGCTTTTCTGGCTTTTATCACTTTTTTGTCGATAAAAAACAGAGTTGCAGCAAAAGTTTTAAAGAAAACCAGAGCATCTGGCTGGAGACGCCTATTCCACATGAGATAAGGTGAGAAGGGATGTGAAGGCGAGCATTTTCTGTAAAGATTCCCATCTGGTGGAACTGATCCTAATATTTAGGAATTTAAAAAAAAAAAAACTGGCTTTTTTCCGTTTTTGACATTGTGTGAGAAGTGATTGCACTTGAGGTGACTGGTTGCATTATTTATATGCTATATTAATAATGGTCTGATGAGGAGGTTCCTGTGGAATTGAGGTTATGAAGATGCGTTTATTTAATTTACATGTCAATTTAGATGCTGCTGATTATCGTTGCTACTTTTTGCTGCAGGCTGCTTGGATCTGCCCCAAACTGAAACTACAAAGAGGTAAAATCAAAATAAATCTGGGCAGTCCATCAGTTATTTCACAAAGAAACCTGTACAATGAAAGAACAGGCGTCGGGATGGGTTCAGAAAGGTGACTTCTTGGCACAACTTCTCTGCGTTTCAGATTTGAAGCTGTCATTTCTAAGCGCTGTCAAGGTGGCTAAGCTTTGTGGAATACATGGAGGCTTGCCAAAAAAAAGAAAAAGAGCAGAGAGGACAAGATGAAGAGAATTAAGACTGCATTATTTTTGGCTACCTCTCAGTGGTATCTTTCTTCTTTTAACGAAAAAAAGGCAATTAAAACTTTACAAAACGACTGCAGTGAAAGGAACCCCAAATCTTCATGAGGAATGTACACTGCAGTAGTTGAACCTGTTATAGGTGTTCTTCTGAACACCTAGGTTTGTGATGGGGAACCTATAGCAGTTAGACTTATATACCGCTTCATAGGGCTTTCAGCCCTCTCTAAGCGGTTTACAGAGTCAGCATATTGGCCCCAACAACAATCTGGGTCCTCATTTTACCCACCTCGGAAGGATGGAAGGCTGAGTCAACCCTGAGCCAGTGAGATTTGAACAGCCGAACTGCAGAACTGCAGTCAGCTGAAGTAGCCTGCAGTGCTGCATTTAACCACTGTGCCACCTCGGCTATGGCATGCGTGCTGAAAGTGGCACACAGAGCTATTTCTCTGGGCACGCCAGCCGTCGCCCATTGCTCTTCCAGGTTCCGGAGTGCACATGCGCGCCAGGCAGCTGGTTTTCATGCACACTGGAGTGCCAGAAACATGCACACGTCGGCCAACTGGTCACTGCACACACGTGTGCTAAAAACCAGAAGCTCAGCTTCCCAGGACACGCATTTGTGCCAGGGAGCTTCTCTTCCTGTTTCCGGTGCTCCCATGTGTGCGCGCGCCAGGGAGCTGCTCTTTCAGTTTCTGGTGCTCCCCCATGCACACGCATGAGTGTGTGTGTGTGTGTGTGTGTGTGTGTGTGTGTGTGTGTGTATGATTTTGAATCTATGAAAAAAGGATAATAAAGGTTATCTTATCTCTCTCTTACCTTTAAGAATGCTGAAAGATGGACATGAATCGAAAATTTAATAGGGCTAATAGAACAAAAGAAAAAAATATCTATTCCAATAACAAATTAAAGTCCATAAAAAATATCTATGGCTGATTAAATCCGAGTTAGGATCTACATATTGTATCAGACATTACAAGGGCAATTTGAAATTGTATGCTTGAAGGAACTCCGTGGGTGGGTTGCTAAGCTGCTCTTACCAGATACCGAAAGACAGTGAAGCATAAAAGTACAGCAGAAAGAAAATTTTGGCGACAGGCTTAAAAGGAAAATCTTAAATAAAATAAAATTAAAATCCTATTTCCAAGCAATGAGTGAGGAGAATTTACAAGATGTTTATTTAACGCCACATTATTGTACAACAACAGAGTTCCTAAAAACCGATTGCAGATCAAAAAACTCTGACAGCTAATCCAGAAAAACACACACAGCTTGGACTATAGTAACGGTATTTTTAGTTAAAACTTCTTTGTCGGCATTTCCTGAATACAGGTAATCCTCCGCTTGCGGCCACAATGAAGCCCAACATTTATGTTGTTAAGTGAGAAATTTGTTACGTGAATTTGCCCCATTTTACCATTTTTCTCACCACATTTGTTAAGTGAATCACTGCAATTCTTAAATTAGTAACACAGTTGTTAAGTGAACCTGGCTTCCCCACTAACTTTGCTTGTCAGAAGATTGCACAAGGGGATCACAGAACTCAGGACACCACAAACGTCATAAATGTGAGTCAGTTGTCAAGCATTCGAATGTAAATCACGTGACCACAGGGATGCCGCTATGGTCACAAGGGTGAAAAATGATCGTAAGTCGCTTTTTTCAGTGCCGTTGTAACTTTGAACGGTCACTAAATGAACTGTTGTAAATCAAGGATTACCTGAATTTAGGTAATCTGTAATAAACCTGTATGAAAACAAAAAATAATTTATTCTCACATTTTTTTTAAGAAGAAAGAATATGCAGTAGAAGTGGTACTCAAATTACGACTACAATTGGGAGCCAGAATTGCCATTGTTAAGTAAGGTGGTTGTTAAACGAACCATGCACAAGTTTACACTTTTGTGCCATGATTGCTAAGCAAATCCCTGCAGTTCTTAAGTGAATTTCATGGCTGTTAAGTGAATCTGGCTTCCCCATCTATTTGCTTGGTGAAAGCTGGCTGGGAAAATCACAAATGGAGATCATATGACCCCAGGATGCTGCAATCATGGTAAATACATGCCAGGAGTCATGTGCCTGAATTTTGATCCCGTGACCGAAGGGAAGCTGTGACGGTTGTGTGAGGACTGCTTGTAATTCACTTTTTTCAGGAACATTATAATTTCAAATAGTTGTTAAATGAACATTTTTTAAGTCAAGGACTACTTGTACTTTCAGAATAGTTAGTTCCTTTTCTATGAAGTACTTCCCTAGTTGCCAGTTGACAAACCCAACAGGAAAGGTTTAATTTCATTTTTAGCTAGTTTAAGGCTTGTATTATCTCCACTGAATGGGACTTAACCCATTTACTGCAGCAGTAGTAACAGAACTTATATAACGCTTCACAGTGCTTTCCAGCCCTCTCTAAGCGGTTTACAGAGTCAGCATATTGCCCTCAATAATCTGGGTCCTCATTTTATAGACCTCAGAAGGACAGAAGGCTGAGTGTCAACCTTGGTGAGATTCAAACTGCCAAACTGCTGGTAATCGGCAGTCAGCAGACGTCGCCTGCAATACTGCATTCTACCCACTGTGCCACCACAGCCACAGCCCGAGTCCTGACAAATTTAAAAATGATAATCAATTGTAGTCTGCTAGTGTAGAGAATTGTTCATACACATTCTATGAGACTGCTGTTTGGTGGTAATTACTCACAATTTAAGAACCACTGTTCTACTGCAACAGAAATCTAAATTAGCCATGGTAACATCTGCTCGCATTATGTCCCAAAGATGCTTTTTCAAGTGACAACTGGACTTTCTGGTTTCTCTTTGAAGACATTTTGCTTCTCATCCAAGAAGCTTCTTCAGCTCTGACCGAAGGATGATAGGGGATGGAAGGATTTATACTCCTTGCAGACAGCTGGTCATTTGCATCCTTTTAAAGAGCCGCTGAGATCACTTGGAGTTTTACAATAGTGGCAAATATCTGTAGCTCGGTGAAGGTTCGTTCCCTGAGCTTGCGGGTAAGTTTCCGAACATTTAGTGAACATCTTTCACGGAGTTTAGGAGATGTCAGTGTTCTTCTGTTTATAAGGGCTTCAGGTGTGGGTGTGTCAAGTGAGAGGTTTATCTGTGTCCTCCGGGTCACCTGAGTAATGCAAAACGGGTGTGGAGCCTTCTGGGAACTGCTGAAAGGACCCTGTTGTAGACTGGAGACAGATGATCTGCTTCCCCTCTGTTGAGGGAGGGCTGTTCAATTTTGACACAGGAAAAAAACCAGAAAATCCAGTGGCCTCTTGAACAAAGCACCTTTGGGACCTCTAGGCTGGAATACTGCAATGTGCTCTACATGGGGCTGCCCTTGAGGAGTATTCGGCGACTTCAGCTAGTCCAGATGCGGCCGCGCGAGTGATTGTGGGTGCACCTCGCTTCACCCACATAACACCTATCCTCCGCGAGCTGCACTGGCTACCGGTTGATCTCCGGGTACGCTTCAAGGTGCTACTTGTCACCTACAAAGCCCTTCATGGTAGTGGATCTGGGTACTTGAGAGACCGCCTACTGCCAATTACCTCCACCCGACCAATTAGATCCCATAGATTAGGCCTCCTCCGAGTCCCATCTGCCGGTCAATGTCGACTGGCAACTACGCGGAGGAGAGCCTTCTCGGTGGCAGCTCCGACCCTATGGAACGATCTCCCCGTGGAGATTCGTACCCTCACCACCCTCCAGACCTTCCGCACATCTGGCTATCTGGCTATCTGGCTATCCCGTCAGGCCTGGGGTTAAAGACTGTAACCGACCCGAATAGTATGAATGTTGTGCTTTTAATGATGTACTGTCTTATGTGTTAATTGTTTCCCCCCCCCTTCGAGTTGTAAGCCGCCCTGAGTCCCCCCAGGGAAAAGGGCGGCATATAAATAAATTACTCTAAACTCTAAACCATGACCTAGATAACTTAGAATCCCCACAGACATCTGCTCACCTAGCAAATATGTTTTCCTATACAGGTAGGCTTCTGCTTACAACAGTTCATTTAGAGTGACCATTCAAAGTTACAACAGCACTGAAAAAAGTGTCTTATGACAAATTTTCACATTAACAGCCGTGGCAGGCTTCCCATGGTCACATGATCAAAATTTGGATGTTCAGCTGACATCCAAATACTGGATGTAAGTATACTGATTCATACTTATGACAGTTGCAGTGTCCCGGGATCGTGATCCCCTTTTGCAACTTTCTCACAAGCAAAGCCAATGGGGAAGCCAGATTCACTTAACAGCTGCGTTACTAACTTAACAATGGCATGATTCACTTAACAACTGTGGCAAGAAAGGCTGTAAAGTGGGGCAAAACTCCCTTAACAATTGTCTCACTTAGCAACAGATATTTTGAGCTCAATTGTGTTCGTAAGTCGAAGACTACCTATATACTATTCAGAAGCGAAGTTCTTTATTTTTCACCCATCATTCATGTTTCAAACTGATTGGTAACCATGAACTGATTGCGGGCAGCACCTAATTCTGGTACTTCTATTTGTTGCTCTTAATTTTAAGCCACCAAGACTTTGAAGCAGTTATGGTTTGGGGATCTCAAACCACTGACTAGACATATCATCATCATCATCTTTTAACGCAGGGTGGAGTCTGGGCAATTGATTGGAGCTAGCTGAGTGTTTGAGTGGCCAGATGCCCTTCCTGTAGCCAATGTGGAGTTTTGTTCAGCAGATATATTCTCAGTGTGCCCAAAGAGAGAAATATCTGCCTCTACTTAGGATCGAACTCACAGCCTCCTCCACCTCTAGGCCACTGCACCACTCCTCTAACTAAACATATGAGCAGCTTAAAAACCTCTGCTTGCACAGACATACTACTTAAGTATATGCCATGTTGGGAAGACCAGTCGGTGTCATGGTTAAGGCATCAAGCTAGAAATCAGGAGACAGGGAGTTCTGGCCTTAGCACAAAACTTGCGGGGTGACCTTAGGCCAGCCACTTTCTCTCAGCCCTAGGAAGGAAGCAATGGCAAACTACTTCTCAAAAACCTTGCCAAGAAAACTTCAGGGAACCTGTCCAGGTGGTCTCCAAGAATTCGACCCGATCGAACGGAGCTTTTTAAAAAAAAAACAAAAATCCACCATGCTATCTACTTCAAAGAGAATACTTGTTTAAGAAGAATAATACATGAAAAGAACCAGCTACAGATACCAAATGGATTATTCACACAATTTTGCTGTATATAAAAAAAAATTCTCTGCTTTGAGTTTCTCCCCTTTCTGATCCCTTCAAATGATCCTTTGAACTGGCAAGAGTTGGTGCAAATGATTCACACTTAAGCTTTTTGTCAAGAAAGAGAGCAGGCACAGATGTATTGGTCCTGTAACTGAATCAGCACCTGTTAACTAAACAATGTTGTACCAGACGCTTTAGAAAATGCTCGGTATGGGAACAACATGCTTCAGATTTTCAAAAGATTAGAAGCTTAGGTAAAAGTCAATTGTATTCTTTTTGCATGCCTTATTTTCAATACTCAGCATGAGCCTCAGGCTCAAGAATTATAAAACCAATGAATGGAAACAATTTCATCCTTAAAAAATGTTACCGACTTTGAGGGTTGAAGTACAATGCCAACCAGACAGAAAAACTTGAAAGCCTTAAGATTGATTTGCATCACTTTTCCTCCTTCATATCATCTTTGTGTCATAAGTGTCTAAAAAGACAAGTGCACTGACGATGGCCTGGTTATCTGCAAGATCATCACCTTTCCTTTTAGAACAACACCTGTGTAATAAATCAGAAGTTTCTAAGAAATGAAGGCAAGAGATCACAAACTTTGGCTCAGTCACAATCTTTCTCAACCCAACACACCTTACAAGGTTGTTGTGGGGAAAATCAGAAAAAGAAAAATTAAGTTATGCTTGCCACCTTGAGTTATTATAAAATAGTAATGGTGGGATATAAATAAAGGTAAAGGTTTCCCTCGCACGTATGTGCTAGCCGTTCCCGACTCTAGGGGACAGTGCTCATCTCTGTTTCAAAGCCGAAGAGCCAGCGCTGTCCAAAGACGTCTCCGTGGTCATGTGGCTGGCATGACTAAATCCGAAGGCGCACGGAACACTGTTACCTTCCCGCCAAAGGTGGTTCCTATTTTTTCTACTTGAATTTTTATGTGCTTTCGAACTGCTAGGTTGGCAGAAGCTGGGACAAGTAACGGGAGCTCACTCTGTTACATGGCCTAGGGATTCAAACTGCTGATCTTTCTGATTGACAAGCTCAGTGTCTTAGCCACTGAGCTATGGTGTCCCTATGGAGTATAAATACATACCTACAATTATTTACATACTTAAATAACTTCTAAAAGCGCAAGATATTGAAGTATTTCTAAGGATTTGAACAGTCACTAAGGCAGTGTTTTTCAATCTTGGGGAACTCTGTGGTGTGTAGACTTCAATTCCCAGAATTCCCCAGCCAGCATGGGTTATGTAGTAAAATGTCATATGTATATTACATATCTATACCTATGTATATGACATGGTCACAGTATAGTGACCAAGTGTCATATGTTGCACAAATGCAGATACGTGTATGGCACAAATGCAGCCATTTTTAGCCAGATCTGCCCAACCTTTTCCAACAAAAGTTTTGAATTTCAATTCAAGCCAGCATAAGCAAGATACTGAGCACATAAGGAGGGTCTGATCTCCATTGATGAAGTCTGGCTGGGAAAGATGAGCACTGTAGTGGATACACTGGAAACCTCCATAGAATTAAAAATTTACCAATAAAGGAGTATTTGTAGCTCAGGGTTGAAAGCCTCAATTATAAATGTTGCTCAAGACCAATCATAAGTACAGAATAAAAGATTGGAAGGAATCTTGGAGGCCTTCTAGTCCAACTTCCTGTTCAAGCAAGTAACCCTGTACCATTTCAGACAAATGATTGCCCATTCTCTTTTTTTAAAATCTCCACTGCTGGAGTACCCACAACTTCAGGAAGCAAGCTATTCCACTGATTAATTGTTCTAACTGTCAGCAAATTCTCCTTAGTTCTAAGTTGCTTCTCTCCTTGATTAGTTTCCACCCATTGCTTCTTGTCCTGCCTTCAGGTGCTTTGGAGAATAGAATATAGAATAACAGAGTTGGAAGGGACCTTGGAGGTCTTTTAGTCCAACCTCTGACTAGGCAAGAAACCCTACACCACTTCAATCAAATGGTTATCCAACATCTTCTTAAAAACTTCCAGTGTTGGAGCATATACAACTTCTGGAGGTAAGTTGTTCCAGTGATTAATTGTTCTAACTGTCAGCAAATTTCTCCTCAGTTCTAGGTTGCTTCTCTCCTTGATTAGTCTCCACCCATTGCTTCTTGTCCTGCCCTCAGGTGCTTTGGAGAATAGTTTTACTCCTTCTTCTTTGTGGCAGCCTCTGAGATTTGGAAGACTGCTATCATGTCTCCCCTGGTCCTTCTTTTCATTAAACTAGACATACCCAGTTCCTGCAACCACTCTTCATATGTTTTAAAAGATATTTCAAACAAAGATACGTTTATCTTTGTTGCTCTCTCTGCATACTTTCCAGAGTCTCAACATCTTTCCTTTCACCAAAAAATGTTGCTTTTCACCACAAAATCAGGAAGACACATCATTTGATCAACTGAATTTCAGCTCCTGCCTAGTGCAGGAATCCAGATTATTCAGTACAGTTAGTTCTCGACTTACGACCACAATTGAGCCCCAAATTTTTGTTGTTAAGTGAGGCATTTTCAAGTCGATTTTGCCCCATTTTACGACCTTTCTTGCTACAGTTAAGTGAATCACTGCAGTTGATAAGTTAGTAACACGGTTGTTAAATCAATCTGGCTTTCCCATTGATTTTGCTTGTCAAAAAAATTGAAAATATGATCACATGACCTTGGGACACAGCAACAATCATAAGTATGAGTCAGTTGCCAAGCAGATGAATTTCGATCACATGATGATAGGGATGCTACAAAGGTCAAAAGTGTGAGAAACGTCATAAATCACTTTTTTCAGTGCAGTTGTAACTGAAAGGTCACTAAATGAACTGTTGTAACTCGAGGACTACCTGTATCCGAGATAAATGGTCACCTTGACTTCACTTGGGAACATTCAGTGAAAGGAGCTGAGACAGTTTTTTTACATTGACAGTTCTGCTCTCAAAGTGCTTCTACTATTAGGATTTTTTTTTCTAAAAGTACCATAAATTGAAAGTTACTTTGTTACTTAAATGCATTAGTCCAGAACTCTGAAGAAAAGAGCACAGATCTTGAGTTTCTAGAATAGAATAGGATAACAGAGTTGGAAGGAATCTAGCCCAACCCCCTGCTTAGGCAGGAAACCTTACACCACTTCAGACAAATGGTTATCCAATCTCTTCTTAAACATTTCCGATATTGGGGCATTCACAACTTCTGGAGGCAAGTTGTTCCACTGATTAATTGTTCTAAACGTCAGGAAATTCCTCCTTAGTTCTAGGTTGCTTCACTCCTTGATTAGTTCCACCCATTGCTTCTTGTTCTACCTCCAGGTGCTTTGGAGAATAAGTTGACTCCCTCTTCTTTGGGGCAACCCATGAGATATTGGAACACTCCTATCATGTCTCCCCTAGTCCTTCTTTTTTCAAAAAATTAAATTTAAACCAGGACCCAAGTCCTATCTTTCCAGTTTTGCCTGAGGGATGCAATATGAAGTTACAGTATACATCAATTGAACAGGTCGGTTTCAGAAAAAGCTCAGTGAAATGAATCACGGGGCTGGAAGGGACCTTGGAGGTCTTCTAGTCTAACCCCTAGGCATCCTTATACCATCTTGGACATATGGTTGTCCAATCTTTTCTTAAAAACCTCCAGCAATTGAACATCCACAACTCCAGGAGGCAAAGTGTTCCATTGATTAATGATTCTCACTGTCGGGAAATTCCTTCTTATTTCCAGATTGGATGGAAGGAGGAGGAGCGCTGTTACCTGGTACAAACATCCATTATGAACAAACATTAAACCAAACAAAACTAAGCTATGGCAAACCTAGATAGCATATAAAAAAGCAGAGACATCACCCTGCAGACAAAAGTCCATATAGTCAAAGCTATGGTTTTTCCAGTAGTAATGTATGGCTGAGAGAGTTGGACCATAAGGAAGGCTGAGCCCAGATGCTTTTGGATTGTGGTGCTGGAGAAGACTCTGAGACCTGATACTTTTCCAAAAATATTATCATATTGCCCCAAACATCTTTTTTCCCCCTCCAAAGCTAAATCACTTCAATTCCTTCCATCTACTAACTGCAGTTGATAAGTTAGTAACCTGGTTGTGAAGTGAATCTGGCTTCCCCATTGACTTTGCTTGTAGGTGGCAAAAGGGGATCATGCCACCCTGAGACGCTGCAACAGTCGTAAGTATGAACCAGTTGCCAAGCGTCTGGATTTTGATCACATGATCATGGGGATGCTGCAAAGGTTGTAGGTGTAAAAAACGGGCATTCTTTTTCCAGCGCTGCTGTAACTTTAAATGGTCGCGAAACAAACTGTTGTAAGTCGAGAACTCCCTGTTGAATAGAATAGAATTCTTTTATTGGCCAAGTGTGAGGGACACACAAGGCATTCGTCTCCGGTGATTATTGTCATTTTTTTTTACTGTAAACGCAATGGCCACACTAATAATGAAATTCTGTTGCCTGCTCTCAAGGGAAAGTCAAACATGTAGCAAACACATACATTACACACCTATACACTTCTCTAGACATACATAGTGATACTGTTTCCTGATTGCTATTTGTATCCTATGACTATCATTAAGTGTGTACTTGTGATTCTTGACGAATGTATCTTGTATTTTTTATATACACTGGAGAAGCTTATGCACCAAAGACAAATTCATTCTGTATCCAATCACACTTGGCCAATAAAAATTCTATTCATTCTGTTCTGTTCTATACACTTGCACCATACACAAACACCCCACACCAAACACACACACATCACTGCCCCTGTTGAATACATGGCGGAGAAAGAGGGAAATGTATACAAACTGAAGTAATACGTCAATACTCTGTTGCAATCATAAAGCATCAGTTCCCCACAACAACAATGGATAAATCTCAGAAACCCAAGAGAAGAAGACCAATAGGAACGATGGGAAAGAATGCAGAAACTGAAGATGACGCTTCCTTCGAGGCATCTTAACTGCCCAGAATCTTTTGCCTGCAGCCCCCCCTCCCACATCCAAGCAGGGCATGAATTTGCCACCCACTGTTATTCCAAATCAGTGTGTGTGTGTGTGTGAAAGTCTGTGTAGAGTGTGTGTGTGTGTCTGAAAGTATGTGCAGGTTGTATATGTGATACGTCTCTATCTCTCTCTGTGTGTAAGTATGTATGTGTCTGTGAAAGTCCCTATTGTGTGTGAAGGTATATATGTGTCTGAAAACCTCTGTGTGTGTGAAAATGTGTGTCTGTGAAAATCTGTGTGTGAAGGTATGTATGTGTCTGTGAAGTCCCTATTTGTGTGTGAAGGTATATATGTGTCTGAAAACCTCTGGCTGTGTGAAAATGTGTAAGTGTCTGTGAAAATATGTGTGTGAGGTATGTATGTGTCTGTGAAGTCCCTATTTGTGTGTGAAGGTATATATGTGTCTGAAAACCTCTGTGTGTGTGAAAATGTGTAAGTGTCTGTGAAATCTCTGTGTGAAGGTATGTATGTGTCTGTGAAAGTCCCTATTTGTGTGTGAAGGTATATGTGTGTCTGAAAACCTCTGTGTGTGTGAAAATGTGTAAGTGTCTGTGAAAATCTGGTTGGGAAGGTATGTATGTGTCTGTGAAAGTCCCTATTTGTGTGTGAAGGTATATATGTGTCTGAAAACCTGTGTGTGTGAAAATGTGTAAGTGTCTGTGAAAATCTGTGGTGTGAAGGTATGTATGTGTCTGTGAAAGTCTCTATCTCTCCCCCCCCCGTGTGGTGTGTGTGTAAAGCATGAGCAACCCAAGGTCCCCCACTTTCCCCCTCCCCCTTTTATGCATTGTGGCAGATTCATGAAGGCAGACATTTGCCCGCCCCCCCCCCCATTCAACCCCCACAGCTAATTTCCATTCATTGTTTTCCCCAGCCTTTCTTCAAAGGATGTGTGTGTGTGGGGGGGGGGATGAAGCCCAATTTCCTGTCTGTCTTGTAGCGACCAGCCCTCCCACCCAACTGGGGGGAGGGGGACGACTCGGGCAACCCCTCCCCCCCCCAAGCCATTGGGCAGATCCCTGGGGAACCCCATTGGGGTGGGGGCCAGATCCTTGCCCACCTCCCTCCCCAGAGACGCCTGAGGGGAGACAGGATTCAAAGCGGAGCCCCCATAGGAAACAGGGGGGGGGGCTGAGGGAGGAGGGGAACCCACTCGCACTCCCCCGCCTTATCTCCGGAGCCGGGCTCAGCGCGGGGGGACGTACCCGATTAGGCGAAGGGCGAAGCGGCTACTCCACAGTCGGCGAGCGAACCACCGTTTTGCCGTCGGTCCGTCAACCGGCCGGGGGAAACCTCTCAGCCGGCTTTTTTTTTTTTTAACGCCTCTCACTGCGCAGGCGCCGCCTTTGCCACGACCGGCTTACGTTGCCACTTCGCAAAGGATGCCGGGTAGCCGGGAGGAAACAGCAGAAGGAGGTAGGGGGATGGGGGACGAAAGGGGGGAAAAAAGAAGAGACCGCAGGACGGTCTGCGCATGGCGTCACGGGCCCGCCACCGCCTCAAAACGACGCCACGACGCGCCTCCGCTGGAAGAGCGGAGTGACGGACAGAACCGCGCGGCCCGTGTGAGAGGAGTAGGAGGAAGAGCTGTGACGTACGAAGGAACGGGCGCGCGGATTGGTGGGCTCCGGCGCGAGCCGGACGAAAGAGGCGCTCATTGGTCGGGAGGCGCGGATGATTGCCGGGTGTGAGCGAGAGGCGGGTTTCACACACGTGCCGAACTAGACACGAATACTTGGGAATAGCAGAGTTGGAAGGGACCCTGCAGGTCATCTAGTCCAGCCCCTCCGCCGCCGGAACTGGAGGTGGGGTGCTGGGTGTGGACAGCGTAAAGGAAAAGGGAATCAGGACTGGATAGCACAAGCGTAAAGAATTAAAACAGTATAGAAAATAGAATAGAGCAAAACAGAATAGAACAACAGAGTTGGAAGGGACCTTGGAGGTCTTCTAAGAGCCGAGGTGGCGCAGTGGTTAGGGTGCAGTACTGCAGGCCACTTCAGCTGACTGCAGTTCTGCAGTTCAGCGGTTCAAATCTCACCGGCTCAAGGTTGACTCAGCCTTCCATCCTTCCGAGGTGGGTGAAATGAGGACCCAGACTGTGGGGGCGATATGCTGACTCTGTAAACCACTTAGAGAGGGCTGAAAGCCCTATGAAGCGGTATATAAGTCTAACTGATAGATAGATAGATAGATAGATAGATAGATAGATAGATAGAGAGAGAGAGAGAGAGATGGAGGAGAGAGAGAGAGAGAGAGAGATTGATATATTCTAGTCCAACCCCCTGCTTAGGCAGGAAACCTACACCACTGCAGACAAATGGTTATCTAATCTCTTCTTAAAAGTTTCCAGTGTTGGAGCATTCACAACTTCTGGAGGCAAGTCGTTCCACTGATTAATTGTTCTCACTATCAGGAAATTTGTCCTTAATTCTAAATTGCTTCTCTTCTTTATTAGTTTCTATCCATTACTTCTTGTTTTGCCCTCAGGTGCCTTGGAGAATAGTTGGACTCCCTCTTTGTGGCAACCCCTGAGCTATTGGAAGACCGCTATCATGTCTCCCCTACACTTTTTTTTAAAAAAAATTAAATTTAAACCAGGACCCAACTCCTATCCTTCCAGTTTTGCCTGAGGGATGTAATATGAAGTTACAGTATACATCAATTGAAGAGGTCGGCTTCAGAAAAAGCTCAGGGAAATGAATCACGTCTTATACCATCTTGGACATATGGTTGTCCAATCTTTTCTTAAAACCTCCAGCAATTGAACGCGAACAACTCCAGCAACTTCAGGAGGCAAACTCTTCCATTGATTAATGATTCTCACTGTCGGGAAATTCCTTCTTATTTCCATATTGGATGGAAGGAGGAGGAGCGCTGTTATCTGGTACAACCATCCATTATGAACAAACATTAAACCAAACAAAACTAAGCTATGGCAAACCTAGATAGCATATTAAAAAGCAGAGACATCACCCTGCAGACAAAAATCCATATAGTCAAAGCTATTTTTTTTTCCAGTAGTAATGTATGGCTGAGAGAGTTGGACCATAAGGAAGGCTGAGCCCAGATGCTTTTGGATTGTGGTGCTGGAGAAAACTCTTGAGGTAATCCAAGGAGATCCAATCAATCAATCCTAAAGGAAATCAACCCTGATTGTCCTTTGGAAAGACAGGTTCTGAAGCTGAAGCTCACATACTTCGACCACCAAATGAGAAGAGAGGACTCCTTGGAAAAGATCCAGATGTTGGGAAGGACTGAAGGCAAAGGGAGCAATTGATGGCAGACGATGAGAAAGTTAGTGTCATTGACAGTAATATAAACATGAATTGGGGAAGACTCGGGAAAACAGAGGACACAGGGCCTGGTGTGCTTTGGCCCATGGGGTTGCAAAGAATGGGACACAGCAACTGTCCCAAAGGAGCTTTTTCAAGAGGACAACTGGACTTTTCTGTTTTTGTTTTTTTTAAATATTTTTTATTTCCATTTTCATAACATACACTCACATGTATACTATTCATAGCCAGTATCATATAGTATTAAATAATAATTACATCAGTTCCTCTTGTCAACAATGCCCAGAAAAATAAAAACCCATTATAGCTCTCCATACACCTCTTTCTTCTACCTCTCTCCAACTTTCTATCTTCCCTCCATCATCCTTTCCTACTCTACTTCCCCTTCCTTTCTCCTTCTCCACTCTCTACATTCCACTCCTCCTTATCCTCATCCTCCTCATCTTCCCCCTTACCCTCTCTCCTATCCCTCTCTTCCCATCTTCCTTCTCCCTTCTGTTTCCCACTCCTCCTCTCATTGGTGTATTTCCGCTTCATGTCAATATGCTTAACATATCCTAGTTGTTTTTTTTAAAAAAAAAATAATAGTAATGAAAATATAAGAAAAAACAGTATACATGTAGAGTCAAATTACATTAAAATCTAACACATCTCGTCAAACCTGATATATATCCCTCCCCCCAAACCCCCCCCCCGGCTTCCCCCCCCCCCGACTTCCCAGAACCCGTACACGGTATAGATTTTTAACAAAACAGTCTAAAATATATTGGAAAAAAGAAAACAATTGATAACATCTTTACATTGAACTTAGCTCCTCTTTGCTAAACTAACTTAAACAATTTAAATCATTCCTGATCTTAAGCATAAGCTATCTGGAATTTCTTAGTCCTGTATTTATTTTGTATATAATCAATCCATTTTTTCCAGTCTCGTTTATATCTGTCGTTTGAGTGGTCCTTAAGATATGCAGATATCTGTTTGTTTTTCTTCAAAGACATTTCACTTCTCATCCAAGAAGCTTTGTCAGCTCTGACTGGATGGTGGGAATGGAAGGATTTATACTCCTTGCAGACAGCTGGTCATTTGCATTCTGTTAGAAAGTCATTGAAGCCACTTGGAGGTTTATCTGTGGCCAAATGGCCTCAACGACTCTCTAAAAGGATGCAAATGACCAGCTGTCTGCAAGGATATAAATCCTTACATTCCCCACCATCCAGTCAGAGCTGAAGAACCTTCTTGGATGAGAAGCAAAATGTCTTCAAAAAGAAAGTCCTCTTGAAAAAAGTAGCTTTGGACAACCATGACCTGGATGACTGAGAATCTCTACAGACAATTTAGCGACTGAAGAAAGAAATTGAAATTGATAGGGACATAGGCGTCATTTAGTAATGTCATGGAACAATTTGTATATGCCGCCTCAAGGGGGCACTGTTAGACAGTCCTTATGCAACTCCATCCCTAACCTCTGTTTGAATTTTTATTTCTTCCTGTGTTTCTATCTCTTATTTCTCATTCAGCCTTGGTTAATCCCCAATCTAAGAATATTCACATATGCTCCAGAGTCCAAAGCAATGGTTTTTTTCCCCCAAACTTGGCAACTTTAAAGTGGGCGGACTTCAACTCCCAGAATTCCCCAGCCAGCTGACGTCTGCACATCTTAAGTTGCCAAGTTTGAAAAAGACTGGCCCCAGGGAATTCAACGTGTGTAGTATGATCAAATTACCCCAGGCAATTTGCAAGCTTCAGCACTACTTTGATTTACAGGCTGTCCAAAATAAATGGCATGCCTTGCCTTACTCCCCACGTTACACTTAACCGGATCGATGGAGTTGCGAGGGGGAGTTAATTCACTCAGCAAACTAACTCAATTTAGCTCAATTTTGCATGGAGTTAAACTTAACGGCCACCCAGTTCTGCTGTGGGATGGAAACACCCAAATCTGGGGATTCTCCCATTGGCTTAGAACTCCAAAGAAAGAGAAGAAAAGAAAAGGAGATGGAGGCAAATAAAAGTTTGACAAGCAAATTTGCAGATGATACTAAACTGGCAAGAATAGCTAACACCCTAGAACAGTGTTTCCCAACCTTGGCAACTTGAAGATGTCTGGACTTCAACTCCCAGAATTCCCCAGCCAGCATTTGCTGGCTGGGGAATTCTGGGGGTTCCACCCCAAAACCGCGGTAGACTAAAGCGCGCTCGACGAAAGCGCGTACCTGACTCATCACAGCGTGACGAAAACATCACGCTGTGAGCGGTAAAGTAAAAATAAACGCGAAAACCTTACCCTAACCCCCCCAAACCTAACCCTAAACCTAACCCTTAACCTAACGCTAAACTTAACGCTAACCCTTAACCCTGAACCTAACCCTAATGCTTAACGTAACCCTAAACCTAACCCTAACCCTTAACCTAACCCTAACTCTAAACCTAACCCTTACCTTTACGTGAATCGGCTTGCTTTAAAAGCGCTTTTTAAAGCGCCCTTTTTTCTCCGCGGTCGTATTTGTCGCGCTGCTGATGACGTCAGGTACGCGCTTTAATCGGGCGCGCTTTAGTGGACCGCGGTTTTGTCGTGCCACGATTCGGGAGTTGAAGTCCGGACATCTTCAAGTTGCCAAGGTTGAGAAACATTGCCCTAGAAGATAGGCTCAAGATCCAGACGGATCTTGGCAGACTTGAACACTGGGCCCTATCTAACAAAATAAAAGTCAATATAGAGAAAAGTAAAATCCTACACTTAGGTTAAAAAAAAACAGTGCACATATAGACTGGGTGAAACCAGGCTTAATAGCAATAACTGTGAGAGGAATCTTGGAGTCTTACTGGACAACCAGCTAAATATGAGCCAGCATTGTGCAGCGGCAGCCAAAAAAGCCAATGCAATCCTAACTGCATTAGCAGGGATACAATCAAGATCAAGTAAGGTAGTAAAGCCTTAGTAAGACCACGCCTAGAGTACTGCATCCAGTTTTGGTCACCACAGTATAAAAAGATGTTGAGACTCTAGAAAAACTGCAGAGAAGAGCAACCAGGATGATTAGGGGGACTGGAGGCTAAACATAGGAAGAACTGTTTCAGAAACGGGGCATGGCTAATCTAGTGAAGAGAAGGACCAGGGGAGACATGATAGCAGTCTTCAAATATTTGAGGGGCTGCCATAGAGACTGGACAGCCACTTGTCTGGAATGGTATAAGTCTCCTGCATGAGCAGGGGGTTGGACTAGAAGACCTCCAAGGCCCCTTCCAACTCTGTTATTCTGTTTATTGGGGCAAAATCCTGTACTCCCAGAGGACACCTTCGCTCCCAAGCCCTAGGCTACAATAGCAATAGCAGTTAGACTTATATACCGCTTCATAGGGCTTTCAGCCCTCTCTAAGCGGTTTACAGAGTCAGCATATCGCCCCCAACAACAATCCGGGTCCTCATTTTACCCACCTCGGAAGGATGGAAGGCTGAGTCAACCTTGAGCCGTGAGATTTGAACAGCCGAACTGCAGAACTGCAGTCAGCTGAAGTAGCCTGCAGTGCGGCATTTAACCACTGCGCCACCTCGGCTCTTTTTGATACCCACCCTTCCTTTCTGGCGCCAGCTAACCAGCAGTGGGTTTCACATTTTGTTACCCCCCCGGTTCGCCCTCTGTGTACCTGCTTGCTTCGTGGGCACGTATGCCAGAGATGGATTCCTACCGGTTCGGACCGGTTCGGCTGAGTAGGTAATAACTCAGCCGCCCAGGGCTTCCAAACTGTTCTATCGGCGGCGGCATAGGTGCCTCCATCTTGTTTTTTGCTTCTGCTCATGCATAGAAGCATTTTTTCACTGCTGCCCATGCGTGCATAGCACACATCAAGCGCACATCCCTGAGCAAATTGGCAGTAAAAAGAATCCAGAAACCACCCCTGACGTGTTGCCCCCTTCCGCGCATACACCCGGCCTTCCATGCATGCACTATGCTCGTGCACGCGCCTTCCTCGCATACATCCGGCCTCAAAAACGTGCCTAAATAAGATGGCATAGAGCCAGGGCAAGGGGGCGGGCCCACACGCGATTTCCGTTACCGTGTACAGGATATGCTATCAAGGCTTCATAATGACCCCAGCTCTTTCCCTGCTAGTTAGCCGCAGAGGTCGTATTCAGCCGGTTTGCACCGGTTCGTGCGAACCGGTGCAAACCGGCTGAGTACAACCTCTGCAGCTAACTAGCAGGGGAAAGAGCTGAGGTTATTATGAAGCCTTGATAGTATATCCTGCCTTATGGGATGCTAGAGAAGGAATTAAGTTAAGCTATTTGTGCCGCTGATGAGCGGTGGGCACGCACCCCATCTTAGGCGTGCGCTGTGAACGCTGCCCGAGTTGAATGCTAATGCTCCCCGGAGGATCTACAGAAATACAAGTAGGAGTAATCCTTCAGTAGAAGATAATATCTGTAGCTCAAGGTTAAACGGCGGAGTCCTTGGTTTATTTGCCCACCTTAGTAAGATCATCAGTGCTGGTGAAGGGGGGTTTTTACTCCCTCTTGAGATATAGTAGCTTGCTCTACCAATGTTGATGGCGGTGTGGTTTTCTCTTGGATTAACGTATTGTTTTCTGCTTGATTAGAATATAATAACAGAGTTGGAAGGGACCTTGGAGGTCTTCTAGTCCAAACAATAGCAATAGCAGTTAGACATATATACCGCTTCATAGGGCTTTCAGTCCTCTCTAAGCGGTTTACAGAGTCAGCATATCGCCCCCACAGTCTGGGTCCTCATTTCACCCACCTCGGAAGGATGGAAGGCTGAGTCAACCTTGAGCCGGTGAGATTAGAACCGCTGAACTGCAGATAACAGTCAGCTGAAGTGGCCTTCAGTACTGCACTCTAACCACTGCGCCACCTCGGCCCTGCCCAAACCAGAGGACCCTATACTATTTCAGACAAATTGTTGTCCAATCTCTTCTTTAAAACTTCCTTTCCCCCCAAAAAAGAGGGTGAAAATCTGGATGGCCTTATACACTGAATACAGCATTTCTGGCCTCCTGAAACCCTGCTGCCTTCACAAAAATGGATGTGCAGAGAGTTTGCTGGTTTTTGCCCCCCCCCCCCCCCCCAGCCCCCAGGAGCACTCTACAAGCCTCCCAAACCCTATGCACGCCATTTTTTTTGCAAAACATGGGCCTGTTTTTTGCAAAACATGGGCCCATTTTTGCAAAAAGCAGGCCTTTCTTTGCTCGTTTTTGCTTTCCCCCCCCCCAGGCCCCAGGAGCACTTTGCAAGGCTCTCAAACTCTCTTCATGCCCTGTTTTTACATCACCCAGCAAGGCTCAACCAAGCCTGGGACTCAGAACAGCCTACAGAGTTGCCCCCTGCCTGCATGGCCCCATGGGAGTCGGACAACCAATCAGAATCCAAGCTCAAATTCAAAAGCCCAGAGAGGGCGTAAAACCCAGGGCACCCTCAGCATCTCTTCTCCCCCTCCCCACCAGGACCTCAAGCCATGTGATCCTGTCCACCGTCAATCAATCTTCTTTCCAAGCAACTTCCGTGAATCCAGCGTCTTCCCCCCCCCCCCACTTGGAATTGAACCCGGGAGGGACATATTTTCCAACCAAGAGAAAATCAAAATTTATTAAATAAATAGAAACACGGAGCAAAATGGCTTATCAATTCTACAACAGTTGTATGGCTGAGTGTGTGAACCAGTGGTGGGTTTCAAAATTGTTCGAACCTACTCTGTGGGTGTGGCCTCTTTGTGGGAGTGGCTTGATGGCCAGTGACCTGGTGGGAGTGGCTTGCGGCCATGTGTTTTCTTTTTCTTTCTTTTCTTCTTTCCTTTCTTTCTTTCTCTTCTTTCGTTCTTTCTTTCTCCCTCTCTCTCCTCCCTCCTATCTCTCTCTCTCTCTCTCTTTCCTTCATTTTGTCTCTCTGTCCCTTTTTCCTTTTTTCTTTCATCTCTCTCACTTTTTCTTTCTTCCCTTTCTTTCTCTTCTCTTTCTCTCTCTGTGTGAGTCTGTCTCTCTCTCGTTCCTTCCTTTTGTCTCTCTGTCCCTTTTTCCTTTTTTTCTTTCATCTCTCTCTCACTTTTTCTTTCTTCCTTTCTTTCTCTTCTCTTTCTCTCTGTGTGTGAGTCTGTCTCTGTCTCTCTCTCTCTCTCTCTTCCTTCTTTTGTCTCATGTCCCTTTTTCCTTTTTTTCTTTCGTCTCTCATTTTTTCTTCCTTTCTTTCTCTTTCTCATGTATGAGTCTGGTCCTCTCTTCTGTCTCTCTGTCTCTGTCTCTCTTCTCCTCTCTCTCTCTCTCTCTCTCTCTGGTGTGTGGGGTGTGTGTGTGTGTGTGTGTGGTGGGTTTCAAAATTTTTTTGGACCTCTTCTGTATGTGTGGCCTGCTTTTCCGGGTCCACTGGTGGAACCTCTTCTAACCAGTTCGGTAGATTTGATGAACCGGTTCTACCGAACTGGTGCGAACTGGTAGGAACCCACCTCTGATGTGAACGCATGTTACGTGTTTCTGGATCTGTTCTGCCTTGTCATTTTCCCCTTCCAGAATCTGATTTTTGCTTTCTTACTCTTTTTCTGTATTTTTTTTTTGAGGTGGGGGGAGATGTACAATATTTGCTCTTTATCTTTTTATCATTGCATCTTCATTTTTCATGGCCGCCGCAGGTGCAGCTACAGGAGTCTGCTTATGTTAGTTTGATGTTCTCAGAGTAAATAAAATAAAAAATAATCTCACTTACTATTCCTCCCCCCCCTCCCGCCTTGTTTTACCGCTTATCTCAGGGAGAAAATATATTTATTCAAGGAAAGCAAAAGGATTTATGCTGGAAACGGCAGGCTTTGATTCTTGCCTAGGCAAGGCTATCTATTGGCTGTTTCATCAGTTAAAGCCATAACAAAAAACGTTATCTATCAGAGGTGGCCGGATGCTGTGCAAAACTCAGCCTTGAAATTTATTTTTATCTGCATAAGAAGTCTCAAAAGAATTTGCAGCTGGGAACAGAAGCGCAAATTCTGAGCTCGGGTCATCCTTGATGGGAGAAATCAGGTGTGGGAAGTTAAAACCCACCCGTCTGCTAGAAAACTGAAATATCCTGGGAAATATTAAGAAGTCAGAATATTATATTTCCCTGGATGTGAAAAGGGAGAAACATGTTTTTAAAGACAAAGTAACCCCCTGCAGCTTTCTGATTCCCCCCCCCACCTTTGTCAATGAGCCATTAAAGCCTATTCTACATAACAAAGGTAGGATTAGCCTTCTACAGAAACTCACCACATGGCACATGGGGAAAAAATTACATCAGTCAGCAAGACAACCAAACCTGGACTCAAAGCACAGCCTAGAGAGTTGCCCCTGAATGGCCCCTTAGGAGTCTGACAACCAATCAGAATACAAGCTCAAGATAAAAGGCCAGAGAGGGCATAAAACCAGGGACTTTCAGCATCCCACTTTTCTGCTCAGGAGCTGAAGCCACGTGATCCTGTCCACCATTAAAACCATCTTTCCAAGCAGCCTCCATCTGTGGCCACATGACCCATCGTCCCAGCTCAGTTCCATCACACATGCACACGCGCCTTCTACCAGTCAGCTATTGTTTGGGTCTCTGCCACACATGTGCAGGGGGCAGGGCGTATGTGCAGGGTTGCATGCATAGGGTGGCCCATTTTACCTCCCAGGAAGCTGCAGGGAGGCCGCCTAGGCCCAAAACATGGCATGGGGGAACGAGGCATGGCAGCTCCCCTGTGGCCCGTTTTTGCTCCAAGGAGGCTGCAGGGAGGCCTACTAGCCCCAAATGGAGCATGGGAGCGGAGGGGGGGGCTGTCGCATGCATGTGTGTGGGGCGTGGGGATTATGCATTGCATTGCAGGCGTCTTTGGCACAAGACGACAAAAAGGTTAGCCATCACTGGTCTAGTGGTTAAGGCACCAGACTAGCAGCCAGGAGATTGTGAGTTCTAGTTCCGCCTTAGGCATGAAAGCCAGCTGGGTGACTTTAAGCCAGTCACCAGGACACTGGGAGTTCTAGTCCTGCCTATGAGCACGCCCCTGCATGTGCCCCACCCCACACATGCCTGCATGGCCTCCACACACACCACCCTCTGTGCATGCACAGCAGACTCGACAACAGCTGGCCAGTGAAATGTGCACGCTCATGCGCAGCATAGATAGGATAGATAGATAGATATGTAGATAGAGAGAGAGAGAGAGGGATGGATGGATGGATGTTGATGTATATAAATAGATAGATCATATAGATAGATAGATAGATAGATAGATAGATAGATAGATAGATAGATAGATAGATAGATAGATAGATAGAGATGTAGGTAGGTAGGTAGGTAGGTAGGTAGATAGATAGATAGATAGATAGATAGATAGATAGATAGATAGATAGATAGATAGAGTTAGATAGATAGATAGATAGATAGATAGATAGATAGATAGATAGATAAATAGAGATAGATAAATAGATGTGTGAAGATAGATAGATAGATGATAGATAGATAGATAGATAGATAGATAGATAGATAGATAGATAGATAGAGTTAGATAGATAGATAGATAGATAGATAGATAATAGAGATAGATAAATAGATGTGTGAAGATAGATAGATAGATGATAGATAGATAGATAGATAGATAGATAGATAGATAGATAGATAGATAGATGCTAGATAAATAGATGGATGTGGATGTAGATATATAGATAAAATACATACATACATACATACATATATATATATATATGTTTTTTTTATTTGTGCTGATAAATAAATAAAAGGAGACTTTATGTATATACATACATACACACACACATACACATACATACACACATACAGACACACACATACACACACACATATTGTACATAGGATTCAATCCTCCTTCAGGATGGACTAACTAAGCTGTCAGTTCTCCATCATTTGCACACCTATATTTTAAGGTTCTTCTGGAGCATCACTATAATTTGGGAAAGAAGTGGCCTCTGGGAGACCCTACAGCCAATTTCCATCCTAATCTCTCGTGGGGATTGACTCAAATGTTGCTATCAAATCTCAGAATGCAGCCGAGAGCCGGAAGCCCCTTGTTAAACTGGGTGACTTCATGAACCGATGATACAATAGAATTCATTAATTCGCTGTTGTGAAAGGGAAAAAAACCTGCTGTGAAACCTGCTTATTCTACAGCTAATTTTTCTTCTCCTTGGCTCAGCCAATCAGGGAGTTTTTGAGAGAGATGCTTCACATATAATGCAGTGATTATTCAGAGCCAGGTGATAGTAATTGGATGGGTGGCTCTTATCTTGGGGTTGTTGGGTTTGTGTTTGTGTGTGTGAATTGGAATTACTACATAATTTCTGCATGCTATGAGGAATCTGCAGGGAATTATCAATCCGGACAAAAGAGGGGAGGGCAGAGACTTTTGTGGTGAGATTTTTGAAGATCTTCAATATTGAATCATATCTCAGCAAGTGGAATTTTTGGAGCAAAATGCAAACAATTTTTCCAGTTTGGCTTCTGTAAACAGTCCATATTTTTTAAAATTTTATTCTGAGAGCAAAACATAAAGAAATGTTAATTCCTTCTTCCCTCTCTTCTTTCCTTTCGCTTCTTCCTTCCTCTCTCCCTCCCTTGTCTTTCTTTCTCTCTCTGTTTCACTCTTTCTTTGTCCTTTCTTTTACACTTTTTCTTTCTTTCTCTTTTGCTCTTTTTTCTTCTTTTCATTCTTTCCCCTCTTTCCTTCTCCCTCCTCTCTTTCTCCCTCTCTCCCTCCCTTCCCAAAATCTTTTCCTTCCTTCCTTCCTTCCTTTCTCTTCCTTCCTTCCTTTCTTCACTGTCATCACTATCCTCTTCACGCTCCCTTTCTCTTTGTCTTTTCTTTTGCACTTTTTCTCTCTTTCTCTCTTGTTCTTTCTTTCTGTTTCCCTCATTCTTTTCCTCCTATCCCTCCCTTGTCTTTTTTGTCTCCTTCCTTCCCTTCAGTTCTTTCTCCCTCTCTCCCTCCCTTCCCCAAAATCTTTTTCTTTCTTTCCTTTCTTTCTTTCTTCTTTTTCTCCTTCTCTCTCTTTCTCTCTCTGCACTTTTTCTTTCTTTCTCTTTTGCTGTTTCTTTCCCTTTCTCTCATCCTTCTCCTTCCTTCTTCCCTCCCTCCCTCCCTTCTCCAGTTTTTTTTCATATCTCTGAATTTTGCTACAAAGCACTCTTTTGATCCAGAGAGTGCTGAAAAGTTATTGTACTGGGATCGTTTGAAGAAGTATCAGCCTTCTTTAAATTTAATATTTGTAAATTTCATTCTACTAGAAATAAAAAAGTTGAAAGAAACACCTGCATGCAAAAAGGGCTTACCTATTATTTTCCCATTTTGTTTTAATAACAAGAAAAAAAAGAGGAGGAAAAATCATGGTTCAAAAATGGGAAGGTGAATCTGAATCTACCTAAAATTCAAAATTCATCAAACTATAAAAATTATGGATTTGAATACGAAGTGCTAGCAAAAAAAAAGATTTTTTTTTTAAAGAAAGATGGTGTTATCTTGGTTCAACAATCTTGGATTGATTAGATCTGTCCAATTCCTGCTTATAAACTGGCTTTTTATCAGATTGGTCAATATTCTGGGTAAGTGATGAATATAGAATAACAGAGTTGGAAGGGACCCTGAAGGTCTTCTAGTCCAACCCTCTGCTTAGGCAGGAAACCCTATACCACTTCAGACAAATGGATATCCAACATCTTCTTAAAAATGTCCAGTGTTGGAGCATTCACAAACATATATGTATTTTGTATAAGACAAAAGGATTTATTGGAGTTTTTTCTTTTAATGGCTATTGGACAAAATGCAAGCACAACAAATGTAGTCAATGCAATAAATCGGAGACAACTGCAGAAGGTGTTTGAAGAACCTCAAAACTGTGGGTACTTGGTATCCAAAAACATGGTGAATATGTGAAGAATTAATCTTCTCCAAATAAATACGCTAACTCCTAAACAATTTTCCCCTTTCTGTAGCATTTCACAAATGGTGTGTATCTTATACACAAGTGAAGTTACTAAACATTCAAACTGAGCAAGGATTTTTGTGGACACTCTGTATATATAAATGCCAAAATATAATTTAGAAATAGATGGTAAGCATATGGGACCGCAACCACATTCATTATATGATCTCCCCTGCAACGTGAATCCTCTTAAGGACAAAAAATGTTGGGAAAGGTTTTGTTTGCTTAATGGGGCGATCCCTGCATGTCCTAAATATTTACTTACTACACCATGATTACAGAAAGTTTGGGAAACATCGGTTTACATCATATAGACTGAAAAGCCTGTGGCCTCTCTTTTTGGATAATGCCCATGAGTTTTGCTTTAAGGACTTTAAACGTAACATTCTGTTCGAAGAAAAATCCACTCCGGGAGAAAGACGCTGGAAATAAAATGGAGGCAGGCTGCAGGAAAAGACATCTCTGCTTTTTTTGGTAGCCCGAAACTAGTGACAGCAGCATAGTTTCTGGGGTGGCCGACAAAATGGGTGTGGGAATCCCTTCCCCTTCCTAGAAGAATAAAATATTTTGAGGAATATTTTTTTAAAAAGGCAGCATAATTTATTTCCCCAAAGGAAAAAATGAAGAAATGTGGTTTTTAGAAGCCCCTATTTTTTTCTTAATCGCCCACAACAGATGTCAGCACTTGAGATGAAGAGCTGATTGAACGAAGCAGCCAACTATCTAGATGGCTCTATTCATAAGCAAAGCAAATACGGTAGGCAGAAATCCGTTCAAGACAGGAGATTTCGAAACAAAGGCAGACTGGTAGGATTAGAATTAATCCCATGACACACGGGTGTCAAACTCAAGGCCTACAGGGTGCTTAGATCTGGCCCGCGGGGCCACCCTAGAAACAGCAAAGGACCGGTCCGCGGTGCCTCTGCCATTGAAAACGGAGCTCGGGAGTGCCACGTGCAGTCCTCACGAGCTCGGTTTTTGCTGGCAGAGGGTTGCAGGAGGCTGTCGTAGCCAGAAACAGAGTCCAGGAGCTTGTTTTTGCTGGTAGAGCTTTCGGGCCACCACAGGGACCCCTGAGCTGGCCACACACACCCCAACTCAATTACCTCCAATAGACCGATCAGATCCCACAGACTAGGCCTCCTCCGAATTCCATCCGCCGGCCAATGTCGACTGGCGACTACCCGGAGGAGAGCCTTCTCTGTGGCTGCTCTGACCCTCTGGAACGAGCTCCCCGTGGAGATTCGAACCCTCACCACCCTCCAGGCCTTCCGCAAAGCCCTTAAAACCTGGCTATTCCGACAGGCCTGGGGCTAAAAAGCTTCTGCCCCCCTTCTCGAATGGTATGGTTGTTGTGTGTTTTTAAATTGTGTACTGTTATGTTTGTTTGTTTGTTTTTCTTTTTTCTTTTACTCCCTGTCTGTACCCCTTCCTGATTGAACTGTGAGCCGCCCTGAGTCCCCTTCGGGGAAAAGGGCGGCATATAAATGAAATCAATCAATCAATCAATCAATCAAACTCCCCCAAAGTCAAACACACCCCTGATGTGGTCCTCAATGAAATCGAGTTTGACAACCCTTTTTAAAGTATAAAGATTCCCCTCGCACATATGTGCTAGTCGTTCCCGACTCTTGGGGGCGGTGCTCATCTCCGTTTCAAAGCCGAAGAGCCAGCGCTGTCCGAAGACGTCTCCGTGGTCATGTGGCTGGCATGACTCAATGCTGCGCGGAACGCTGTTCCTTTCCCACCAAAGGTGGTCCCTATTTTTCTACTTGCACCGTCACATGCTTTTTACATGCTCATTTTACATGCTCAGTCTTAGCCACCGAGCCACCATCCCTACATTGAGCAAATTAAATACCCAGACACGATGCTTATTAAATACACTATGAAACCTATTTAATAGAAAATCATTCAATTAAAAAAAAAAAGAATGGAGATGGAGAACTCGGAGCAGGAAACAGAAGAGAAGAGAGTAAAAGAGGGCTTCACTGAAGAACAAGAATAGAAGAAAAGGAACTAAAATAAAAAAATAATAATAACTAGGTGGTTTTATTAGGGTAAAAGAGATGAAAAAGGGGAATCGTGAAAGGATAATTTGGTATAACTTTGAAGGGGCGATGAATGACATCGTTTAGATCACAAGAAGAGGAACAGTGTAAGATGGAAAATAGGAGAAGAGAATCGTAGAGGTGAAATTGGAAATAGAACAATGATGTGAAATGGATTGTGTATAAAAGAGGATGCCAAAGGGGGGAACCCGGACAAGGCTTTGTTCATCAATATGTTGTTTGTATTTTTAAAAAAACAATAACAATTTTAATAAAATAAAGAAATGGTGTAGGAGCTGCTGCTTGGGGAGGGGAGGCGAGTTGGACTAGAGCAGTGTTTCTCAACCTTGGCCACTTGAAGCTGTCTGGACTTCAACTCCCAGAATTCCCCAGCCAGCGAATCAACCTTGGCCACTTGAAGCTGTCTGGACTTCAACTCCCAGAATTCCCCAGCCAGCGAATCAACCTTGGCCACTTGAAGCTGTCTGGACTTCAACTCCCAGCATTCACTGGCTGGGGAATTCTGGGAGTTGAAGTCCAGACAGCTTCAAGTGGCCAAGGTTGAGAAACACTGGACTAGAGGACCTCCAAGGTCCCTTCCAACTCTGTTCATCCGTTCTCTCAGGCTTGGGGAGGGGAGGCGAGTTGGACTAGAGCAGTGTTTCTCAACCTTGGCCACTTGAAGATGTCTGGACTTCAACTCCCAGAATTCCCCAGCCAGCGAATCAACCTTGGCCACTTGAAGCTGTCTGGACTTCAACTCCCAGAATTCCCCAGCCAGCATTCGCTGGCTGGGGAATTCTGGGAGTTGAAGTCCAGACAGCTTCAAGTGGCCAAGGTTGAGAAACACTGGACTAGAGGACCTCCAAGGTCCCTTTCAACTCTGTTCATCCGTTCTCTCAGGCGTCGCCCTTTTAAGAAGCGCTCGCCCCCTTCGCCCACCCACCCACCCACCCTTCCCTCCCTCCCTCCCTCCCTCCCTCCCTTTTCAACCGAGGAAGAGTTTGCGAGCGGAGCGCTTTCCCCAAAGCTTCCCCGGCAGCTGTTTGTAGCGGAGCGCAGCCGGGGCTGTTTTTCCCTGGGAAGGCAGCTAAGGAGGGCCAAGGCAGCCTCTCCTCCGGCTCTTCCACCCCCCACCCCTCCACTTCTCTTCCCCATCAGCCGAGCGATGGCGGCGGCTCTTTCGGGCGCTGCTCGGTGAAAATCCGCGCCCGGAGCCAGCGGCGGCTCGGTCCCCACGACCGAACGAGCCAAGATGGGATGTTGCACCGGGCGCTGCACTTTGATCTTCCTCTGCACTTTACAGCTGGTAAGCATTTTTTTTTGGGGGGGGGGAGCTGAGCGTCTATCCGGGCAGGGAATCGGATGCTCCTGGGGCAGCGCGTTCCGCAGGCTGCAGCGGGACTAACACTTCCCATCCTCTTGGGAATCTGGGATTCGAACCCGCGCCCAGAGAGGGCTGTCTTATAGGGTCGGGAAAGGCTCTTCTCCCCTCTTTTGTCGCCGAGTTGTGCCCGCCGTGACTTTTTTGTGTTTTTGGGGGGGCGGGTGGGGGGGTTCACACGACATCCTTGAAAGGGGCTACTCGAGTGCCCTTGGCCATTGGTCCTTAAACGAGTCTTGGGTGGCAGGGAGGGGAGCTGGGTTCGCATCGCGCCCGAATTCTCCCCCCCCCCCGACTTAATCGCGCTTAATATGAATCCGAAGTTCAGCGTATCGTGCGAACGCGGCCGGAAGCGTGTGCGGTGCCAATAGGAGCGCTGGAAGGGGAAGCCCAGGTGGGGGTTTGACTTCTTCTGCCCTGCTGAGTTTTGGGCGCCTTAGAGACACCCCAACACGCATTTCGGATGTCCCAAAGGTAGATTTTTTTTCAACTGGACTTTCTTGGTTTTCTTTCTTTTCTTTTGAAAAGAAGCTTCTTGGATGAGAAGTGAAACGTCTTCAAAAGAAAAAGAAAGAAAGTATAGTTGCCTCCTGAAAAAAATTGCACCTTTGGGTGAAAAAAGGCAACTTTGGGACAATCATGACCTGGAGGACTGAGAATCTCTACAGAGACATTTTATTTATTGATTTATTATTAGTTTGTCATTAGTTTGCCATATGTGTATATTATGGATGCATCAATCCTATTTTTTTTAAATATGACCGGTCCCTGAGACTTGGGATGGGGGGTCCCACTTTTTCTCTCTATTCCGTGAATGAAAGAAATTAAAATTGAAAACCAACTCCCTAAATTCCTTGAAATTGGCTTGCGCATCCAAAAGTGATCCAAAAAACCCCGAACCCCTTGAGGATAATCTTAAAAAAAAAAAAAAACCCACCGATGTTAATGTTCCAATTTTGCTAAAGGAAACAGATGGAAATCAAATGGATTGAACTGTTCACCAGCTGTGGGTTTTCCTTTGTGGGGGGGGAGGGGGGGACACTGTGGAAGTGAACTGTGGAATAGCCATTCACCCACAGACTGGGGGGTGCTGCAATCTCGGGGTACGCAACTTTGCCTTGGAAAGGAGTTGCGTGGCTAAGAAATATTTCAAGTGGAATTGTCTTTTTAAGGGTTTTCAAGCTATTGATTTACAACAGTTCATTTAGTGATTGTCCGAAGTTACAACAGCACTGGAAAAACCGACTTATGACAGTTTTTCACACTTACGACCATTGGGGAACCCCACCGTCACCCCGAACAAAATTCAGACGCTTGTCAGCTGACTCGTATTTATGACGGTCGCGAGGGTCTTTTGCGACCTCCTGGCAAGAAAAGTCCATGGGGAAATTCACTTAACAACCGTGTATTGCTAACTTAGCAACTGCAGTGACTCGCTTAACAACCGTGGCGAGAAAGGTCATCAAACGGGGAGAAACTCGCTTCCGTGTCCCGCTTAGCAACAGTAGCTTGGGGTTGAACGGTGGCCGTTAAGTCCCTTGTGGCCCGTAAAGGACTTTTGAGGTTCCTTTTCCAGATCAGCAAAATAATCGCCTCCAAAAAGCAGGTTCCTTGCACCGCCAATCTTTTTTTCCCCAGTTTATTTTGTAAGGTTGGAAAGGGGAGATTCCTTCACAGTGGATGCCAATTCATAGTTTGTCCAGATGGATTAAAAAAGGGGATTTTGTGGCTTGCAAACAAACACCCCGGTGTGTTTATGTCTCCCACGCAATCCGATGTGGACTTAGACCGAGTCAATCATGGTTTTCTCTGCCAACCGAAGGCCGGTTCTGAAATTCTGGCATTGCATTTTCCATTCTTGGGTCTTTCCTGTTTCATTATTTTTTTTTAAAAAAATGGGTTAATGAGTGGGGGTGGGGGTGGAAATACCCCTCAACCCTACCAGTAGAGCTCGTAAACACCCTTTGGAAACTTTCAAAAAGGGATCAACTTCTTCTTCTCCCTAGATTCCAGCTGTGGCCAAAATATTCCAGCCACCTTTTCCTTTCGGGCTCATTTGGCATTCGCAGCCAGTAGCTCCAAGGAGGATAATTTGGACTCTCCATTGTTAGGGACAAAGCTTTGTGCTTCTGGTGCACAAATCAGAATCAATTGATTGCAGGCAAATGAATACCCTGGAAGAAAGCAAGAGCAAGACAGACAAAGGGCAGCAAGTTGCCAAATTTGTTCCCAAACCGTTTTCTTTTTTGCAAATACATAGAGCCCAACCAAATCATTGCTTAGTTTTTGTTTTCTAACTATCTTATTGTTATTACATAAATGGGGATATTTTGGAAGTGTTTAAAGGTTTTTTCAAGTAAAGAAAACCTCTTTCTTTCTTTCTCTCTCTCTTTCTCTCTCTCTCTTCTTTTTCTTTCTCTTTCTCTCTTTCTCCTCTCTTCTCTCGCTTTCTCTCTCTCCTTTCTCTCTCTTCCTTCCTCTTTTATTTTTCTCTCTCTCTCTTCCTGCCTTTTTTCTCTTTCTCTCTTTTTCTCCCCTCCTCTTCTCTCTTCTCTCACTTTCTCTCTCTCTCCTTTCTCTCTCTTTCTGTTTCTTTCTCCTTCTCCTCTGGTTTTCCCTCTCTCTCCTCTCTTTCCCCCTCTTCCTCCCTTTCTCTCTCTCTCTTCCTCTTCCTCTCTCTTTTAATTTCTCTTTCTCTCTCTCTTCCTCCCTTTCTCTTTCTCTTCCTCTTCCTCTCTCTTTTAATTTCTCTTTCTCTCTCTCTTCCTCCCTTTCTCTTTCTCTTCCTCTTCCTCTCTCTTTTAATTTCTCTTTCTCTCTCTCTTCCTCCCTTTCTCTCTCTCTTCCTCTTCCTCTCTCTTTTAATTTCTCTTTCTCTCTCTCTTCCTCCCTTTCTCTTTCTCTCTTTCTCTGTCTCCTCTTCTCTCGCTTTCTCTCTCCTTTCTCTTTCTCTGTTTCTTTCTTCCTCTCCTCTGTCTTTCCCTCTTTCTCTTTTGCTGCTTCTCTCTCTCTCTCTCTCACTCACTCACTCACCCCCATGCTCAGGGAGGAGCGAGAAATACAAATCTGTTCCCCTTTTGTCTTGGAAAAGGACAGGCTTAGTTATTCAGCTCGATTGGATTTTTTTTACAAAAAAAATCTTTGGGGTTTTGTGTTTTCAAACAGGGCGGTCCTTTTTTCTGTCAATGCCCTGTGAAATGTTGGACTTTCATTTGCATTCCCGGGGAATAGCTAAAATGGGATTTTGCCAAGGGTCATAATTTATCCTGAGTAATGTATAAAACTCCATTGAGTGTGCTATTTTTTTTTGTTTGCTGCTCGATTGTACAACGTGCGCTTGGCCAAACGCCTGGGATCTCGGCCAGCTAGAAACAAACAACTTAAACACACACATCTCTCTCTCTCACACACGCACAGAAAAATGCACACACAACATTAGGGATTGGAAACGCAGGGCAGTGGATGCTGGTCTGAAGAGGGTCTGGAATGGCAGATTTCTGCAAAAAAAAAGAGGCGTTTTTCTTACTTGGTGATCAGGGAGGAACAAAGATTTGGCTGTTTTTCAATTGTAGTGGAGGCTGGTGGCTGAGGGTCTCTTCCCTCTGTCCATTTCTGGTGGGAATCAGGATCGTTCCCTTTTTAAAAGGGCAACGTCTGCTCGCCTTTCTTTGGGAAAATCTCTCAACCCAAAAAGTGGAGGCGGGGAAAAAATAGGAAACTTTGATTTTGGGTTTTGCCGATTAGGTAGATTTGTGGTTATAGAAACAGCCGGTAATACAAGGTAGTCCTCAACGTACGACCACAATAGAATCCAAAATTTTATTTCATTTGAGTTTATTTATCGTATTTTTCGGACTATAAGATGCACCGGTATATAAGACGCACCAAAATTCCAAAGAGATAAGTCAGGAAAAAAAGTTTTTGTCTTCCCCGGCCCCCAGGAGCACTCTGCAGGGCTCGGGGAAGGCAAAATGACCCCCGTTTTTCACCAAAATGGGGGAAAATTTCCCTTCCCCCAGCTCTGCTGAGCCTGCAGAGTGCTTCTGGGGGGTGGGAGAAGGCAAAAACACTCCGGTTTTTGCCCATTTTTCACAAAAATGGGATGCGAGGTGGGGCTTCGGGAGGCCAGAAATGACTGTATTTGGTATATAAGACGCACCAACATTTCCATGCTCTTTTAGGGGGAAAAGGTGCATCTTATATTCTGAAAAATACGATAAGTTTGTACAGGGTAGTCTACAGTTGAGTCCAAGCTTTCTGTGGCTAAGTGAGACATTTATTAAATGAGGGGTTTTTGCCCCATTTAACGACCTTTCTTACCACAGTTGTTAAGCGAATGACCGCAGTTGTTAAGTTAGAAACACGGCTATTAAGTGAGTCTGATTTCCCCATTGACTTGGCTCGTCAGAAGGTCACAAAAGGGACAGTGCCACCGTCATAAATATGAGTCAGTTGCCGAGCGTCCGAGTTTTGATCACGCAGGCTGTGAGGAATGCTGCAATGGTCGTAAGTGTGCAAAACAGTCATAAGTCACTTTCTCTAGTGCTGTTGTAACTTTGAGCAGTGACTCAATGAATGGTTGTAAGTAGGGCAATGCCTGTAGAAGAAAAAGTCCCAATTGCCTTTTTCCCATCAATTGAAGATCAATAGTATAACAAGGAAGATAATAGCCACAGAAGTACAGATAACCTCAAGTCATTGGTTTAATTTTGTTTTACAAGAAGAGAAGAAAGCGAGATAAAGGACATTATTGGGTGGATTAAACATAAAAAATAAAGGTTCCCCTCACACATATGTGCTAGTCGTTCCCGACTCTAGGGGGAGGTGCTCATCTCCGTTCCAAAGCCAAAGACGTCTCCGTGGTCATGTGGCCAGCATGACTAAACGCCGAAGGCGCACGGAACGCTGTTACCTTCCCACCAAAGGTGGTTCCTATTTTCCTACTTGCATTTTTTACGTGCTTTCGAACTGCTAGGTTGGCAGAAGCTGGGACAAGTCACGGGAGCTCACTCTGTTACACGGTGCTAGGAATTCGAACTGCTGATCGTTCTGATCGACAAGCTCAGCATCTTAGCCACTGAGCCACCTATATTCGGTGCATTACCTAGCGATAAAGGCTTTAGAGACTTGCTACGAGCCACAAAACCCTACCAAGATCTAATATAAGTTAGACAATGACCATCACCTTCCACGTCAAACTGTACAATAATTTTATATGCTTGTCCAGTTACTAAAGGACTTATTAAGAGGTGAGGTGGTGCAGTGGTTAGAAAGCTAATTCTGCTGACTGCCAGCAGTTTAGAAGTTTGAGTCTCACCAGCTCAAGGTTGACTCAGCCTTCCATCCTTCCAAGGTCGGTAAAATGAGGACCCAGATGGTTGGGGGGGGGGGTCATCTCTGTAAACCGCTTAGAGAAGAGGGGTGGAAAGCACTGTGAAGCGGTATATACGTCTAAGTGCTACTGCTGTGGCTACTGTAAATTGAGGATTACCTGTAACTTCAAAACCGGAGACTTTTAAGAAAGGACGTAAGTGAATTTTCATCTGCATTTAAAATCCGAGGAAAAGAAGGAATTGTAAACCGTATAAAGGTGGGGAGAAGGGAAAGAGGTTACAGGTATGGTTCTAAATCCATATTTTGTCCAAGTCTGCTTTGCTGAATAAGCTACAATGGGCTGAGTTTATGTACGGTAAATAAATATACTAAGCAGGGGTGAAATTCAGCAGAATCTAACAGGTTCTGGAGAACCGGTAGTGGAAATTTTGAGTAGTTCGGAGAACCAGCAAATACCACTTCTGGCTGGCCTCACAGTGGAAATGGAGATTTTGCAATATCCTTCCCCCAGGAATGGGGATTTTGCAATATCCTTCTACCAGGAGTGAGATGGGAATGGAGATTTTGCAATATCCTTCTCCTAGGAGTGAGATGGGAATGGAGATTTTGCAATATCCTTCCCCCAGGAGTGGGGAGGGAATGGGGATTTTGCAATATCCTTCTACAAGGAGTGAGATGGGAATGGAGATTTTGCAATATCCTTCCCCCAGAAGTGGGGAGAGAATGGAGTTTTTGCAGTATCCTTCCCCCAGGAGTGGGGAGGGAATGGAGATTTTGCAGTATCCTTCCCCCAGAAGTGGGGAGGGAATGGAGATTTTGCAATATCCTTCCCCTGGAGTGGGAAGGGAATGGAGATTTTGCAGTATCCTTCCCCTGGAGTAGGAAGGGAATGGAGATTTTGCAATATCCTTCCCCTGGAGTGGGAAGGGAATGGAGATTTTGCAATATCCTTCCCCTGGAGTGGGAAGGGAATGGAGATTTTGCAATATCCTTCCCCTGGAGTGGGAAGGGAATGGAGATTTTGCAATATCCTTCCCCTGGAGTGGGAAGGGAATGGAGATTTTGCAGTATCCTTCCCCCAGGAATGGGGAGGGAATGGGGATTTTGCAATATTCTTCTACCAGGAATGAGATGAGAATGGAGATTTTACAGTATCCTTCCCCTGCCACGCCCACGGAACCAGCAGTAAAAATAAATGTGAATTTCACCACTGATACTAAGCCTTTTAAAAAATAACCCCCCACCCACCCACCCAAATCCATAGTGACTGGGTGGATCCTAATCAAAATCAAACTAATCCTATCTTGGCTTGATGTCAGGTGTCGAATATTGCTGGCAGAGGGGTGTGTTGGCTTAAACGCAAATGCATTTTATTAAAGAAACACGCCTTTTAGACTAATAACTGTTCGCTCCAAGAAGAATGACGGATCCCTCTACATTTCCCATTGCAGAAAATGAGGCTTGAACGATTTCAAAAAAAGAGAAGAGAAGAAAGAAAACAGGGGCATTGTTTCGTGTTCGTGTTATAGTTGCCCTTTGTCCCCTAATAGCTATAACTCCATCATTTGATTTAATGCTCTGAGATGATTCCCCCCCCCTCTTTTTCCCAATCCCCCAGTAATTGTTGTAGCAGGTTGTGGTGATTTTTTTTTTTTTTTGACAAGCGTGAAAGATCCTTGGTATCCAAGATACTAGACAAAGAACTTCAGGAATGCTTTTTCCTTTTTAAAAAAAAATGGAAAAAGAAGAAAAATGTCTATGTATATTGGGAGCAGAGCGAATCATTTTGAAACATGAGTCTGCCTCTCTTTCTGAAGCAGCCCTTGGTATAGAAATCTGGTCCCTCGCTTTGTCTAAATGGGAAAAAAAGACCCCCCCAAAACTCTAGTCTAATGAAAGAGCGGGACGCGGTGGCTAAGATGCTGAGCTTGTCGATTAGACAGGTCGGCAGTTCGGCGTTTCGAATCCCTAGCGCCGCATAACGGAGTGAGCTCCCGTTACTTGTCCCAGCTTCTGCCAACCTAGCAGTTCGAAAGCAGGTAAAAATGCAAGTAGAAAAATAGGAACCACATTTGGTGGGGAGAGAACAGTGTTCCGTGCGCCTTCGGCATTTATTCATGCCGGCCACAAGACCAGGGAGACATCTTCGGACAGCGCTGGCTCTTTGGCTTTGAAACAGAGATGAACACCACCACCCCTAGAGTTGGGAACAACTAGCACATATGTGTGAGGGGAACCTTTAACTTTAGTCTAATGAAAAGAAGGACTAGGGGAGACATGATAGCAGTCTTCCAATATCTCAGGGGCTGCCACAAAGAAGAGGGAGTCAAGCTGTTCTCCAAGGCACCTGAGGGTAGAACAAGAAGCAATGGGTGGAAACTAATCAAGGAGAGAAGCAACTTAGAACCGAGGAGAACTTTCCTGACAATTAGAACAATTAATCAGTGGAACAACTTGCCTCCAGAGGTTGTGAATGCTCCAACACTGGAAGTTTTTAAGAAGATGTTGGATAACCATTTGTCTGAAATGGTATTGGGTTTCCTGCCTAAGCAAGGGGTTGGACTAGAAGACCTCCAAAATCCCTTCCAACTCTGTTATTCTATCCTATCCTATTCTTCATTTTCTGTTCTGTTCTATTCTATCTCTATTTCTTCTTCTATTCTATTCTTCTTCTTCTTCTATTCTATTCTAATTCTGTTCTATTCTATCTCTACTTCTTATTCGATCTCTATTTCTTATTCTATTTCTTATTCTATTTCTTATTCTATTTCTTATTCTATTTCTTATTCTATTTCTTATTCTATTCTATTCTATTCTATTCTATCTCTACTTCTCAATACAATAATACAATAGCAGAGTTGGAAGGGGCTTTGGAGGTCTTCCAGTCCAACCCTCCCTTATTCTATTCTATTCTAACATTTGACTGAAGTGGTGTAGGGTTTCCTGCCTAGTCAGGGGGTTGGACTAGAAGACCTCCAAGATCCCTTCCAACTCTGTTATTCTATATTCTATTCTCCAAAGCACCTGAAGGCAGGACACGAAGCAATGGGTAGAAACTAATCAAGGAGAGAAGGAACCTAGAACTAAGGAGGAATTTCCTGACAGTTAGAACAATTCATCAGTGGGACAGCTTGCTTTTGGAAGATGCGAATGCCCCAACACTGGAAGTTTTTATATAAGAGATTGGACAACCATTTGTCTTCAATGGCACAGGGTTTCCTGCCTGAGCAGGGGGTTGGACTAGAAGATCTCTTAATTTCCCATTCCAACTGTGTTATTTGGTTATTCTAAATAATTTGCTCAACGCCTGGGTCTGAATGTTTCTCCTTTCCACTACTCCTAATCTTCCAAGCGAGATCATAAGCATTTGGCCCGCTCCCAGGGAGTTCCTGGCTAAAGTTTTGACATCCCCCCCCCTTACCCTGAAGCAATGGGTGGAAACTAATAGAGGAGAGAAGCAACCTAGAACTAAGGAGAAATTTCCTGACAGTTGGAACAATTCATCAGAGGAACAAAAATTGTCTCTAGAAGTTGCGAATGCCCCAACACTGGAAGTTTTTAATAAGAGATTGGACAACCATTTGTCTTCAATGGCACAGGGTTTCCTGCCTGAGCAGGGGGTTGGACTAGAAGACCTCTTAAGTTCCCCTTCCAACTGTGTTATTTGGTTATTCTAAATAATTTGCTCAACGCCTGGGTCTGAATGTTTCTCCTTTCCACCACTCCCAATCTTCCAAGCGAGATCATAAGCATTTGGCCCGCTCCCAGACCCAGGGAGTTCCTGGCTAAAGTTTTGACATCCCCCCCGTTACCCCGGGGCTTGGCCTGCAGCCTTCTCCAACTTGTTCTCCATCCAGATGTACTCCACTCAGGAATACTGTAATTGTGCAGATCGAGCCCATCTGGAGGCCACCTGGTTGGAGATGTTTGACCCTGTCTGTTGTTTCCAGCCCCGCCAGCAATTATGTGTCACCGTGTCAGGATGACAATAAAGTGTTGTGAGTGTGACCCCCAACAATGATTGATTTGAGAAGGGGAAAGTTGCTCCGTTCCAAGCACATTCATAGATTACAGTGAGGGTGAGAGTTCTTTGTTTGCCACCATATTTATCACGCGTTGAGTACTTCCAAGGCTGGTGTCAAAGAGAAGAAGGGTGTTTTTGTGTGTCAACGTATTCTAGGAAATAGAAGACAAAATAGAACAGGAGAGAACTAAATTCTGTAATCACGTGACTGCCGTTTTCCAATGGTTTCACCCAAACCCAGCACTTATTAATGACTGCGACATTTTCATAACAATTATGGATTCACTTAATGACCGTAGTGATTTGCTTAATGAGCACCACAAAAAAAAGGTAGTAAAATCGAATCGGTCATGTGTCCGACTCATTTTACAAAGGTCATGGCTTCTGACCACGATGAGCAGGATCCATTCCAGTCGTAAATCAAGGACCATCTCAGATCACACAGATTGGGCTTCCTCCGGGTACTGTCAACCGGGCAATGCCGGTTGGCGACTACTTGGGGGAAGTCTTTCTCTGTAGCTGCTCCGACCCTGTGGAGTGATCTCCCCGCAGAGATCCGGACCCTTCCCACTCTCTCGGCCTTCCATAAGGCCACTAAAACCTGGCTGTTCTGGCAGGCCTGGGGCTGTTGACCCCAAAATATGGTCCAGCCCCACTTGGAATGGAGTGCATGGTGTGTTTTTAAATCTATCTTTTCTTTCTTCTATTCTTTTTGATTTATTGTATTGTTAGCCGCCCGGAGTCCTTCGGGATTGGGCGGCATACAAATGCTATTAAACTTTGAAACTTTGAACTCATGGTGCAGTGAATCTTGAATATCATGGCCCCATTTTCCGGAGTGATTTTGGATACATTGGACAAGCTTGCTATTCGGACTTCGTCCTCATTTAACAGACTAAGGGTCCGTTAAATCAAGACTTTATCACAAGTTATTTCAACTGGGATGCATGGCAAACGTTTGGATTTAATGGACTTTTGGATTTCAGAAGCATCCTCTACCCCACCCGCAAATGGGCCATTAATCTGATGTTTTACTTGAACTATAGCAGTACAGTTTCTCATTTTTCGATATTTGCTGGCTGTTCAAGATGGACTGTTTGCTAACTACCACTATTCAAAGTCCAGCCTGCAGTCCAAATACATTAAATCATTTCTCAGCAAACAGTGCAAAACATTTGCAAGCTTATATTTCCCAAGGCACAAGCACTCAGATAAGTAGATTGATGATAGTGTAAGACGTTCGTATGGAAGAATTCCTGCTATGTATTAAACATGACCTCTGGGTATGACAACCAATATTCATTATATCTATTTATTGTCTGTCTGTCTGTCCATCTGTCCATCCAGTGGTGGGATTCAGCCAGTTCGCACCACTCCAGAAGAACCGGTTGTTAACTTTCTGAGTAGTTTGGTGAACTGGTTGTTGGAAGAAATCATTAAGGCAGAGAACCGGTTGTTAAATTGTTTGAATCCCACCACTGCATCCATCTATCATATGTATCTATCATCACAACAACTATCTCTCTGTCTGTCTATCATAATTATGTCTGTCTATCTATCTACCGTACCCTCTCTCTCAGTCTCTCTCTCACTCGTTCTCTGTTTCCTTTCTCTCTCTCTCTACCTATCTATCCATCCATCATAATTATCTATCCGTCTGTCTCTATATCTGTCTGTCTGTCTATCTATCCATCCATCCATCTATCCATCCATCCATCCATCCATCATAATTATCAAGCCGTCTGTCTCTATATCTATCTATCTATCTATCTATCTATCTATCTATCTATCTATCTATCTATCTATCTATCTATCTATCTTCTTTCTTTCTTTCTATCTATCTTAATTATCTAGCCATCTGTCTCTATATCTATCTGTCTGTCTGTCTGCCTGCCTGCCTGCCTACCTACCTACCTAACTATTTATCTATCTATCTATCTATCTATCTATCTATCTATCTATCTATCTATCTATCTATCTACCATAATTATCTAGCTGTCTATATCTATCTATCTATCTATCTATCTATCTATCTATCTATCTATCTATCTATCTATCTATCTATCCATCCATCCATCCATCCATCCATCCATCCATCCATCCATAATTATCTAGCCGTCTGCCTTTCTGTCATCTGTCCATCTATCCATCACTTTGGCTTACATGCAAGTTTCATTTTGGAAGTTTCAGAATGACTTAAAATAATAACAGATCCATATAAGGGATAAAATACAGTTGTAACAGGCAGTGGTGGGTTCCTACCGATTCGGACCGGTTCGGCCCAATCGGTAGTGGTTTGGCGGCCTGGGTAGTTGGAACCAGCAGCATCCCAGGCCTGCCATGTCCCCAACTGGTTCTCTCTCTTGTTTTTGGCTTCTGTGCATGCGCAGAAACATTTTTATAATGCTGCGCGACCACGAGCGAACAGCAGTAGTGGCTGCCGGAACCCACTCTGGGTGACAGGCAGGGGTAGCATTCCTGTGGTCCTTTTTTCACCTGCTTTAATAAATGACTAGATGCAAATCTTTTGTGGGCAGAAGAGTGATGCTCCCGGGGGTTCATGTTCAGATCATGTCATGTTATCAGGTGGTTCACTTCTGACTGCATAAGAACGAACTTTCCCATAGATAAGTCATTTGAGTCATTTCCTCTGTGTTATGCCAAAGGAAGAGAGTTCGTGAACTGTTAGGAAGCTGCAGGTGCAACTTGGTGGCCTCAGGTGGAAACTGGGTGGACACTAAAAGCACCTGAGATGTGTTCCTCACAGAACAGAGAGAAAGACCTCCATCCAGTGCCTTCTCTTTCCAAAGATGCCCCAAGGATGTTAAGCGAGTTGTACTCCCATTTTACGACCTTTCTTGCCACAGGCGTTAAGTGAATCGCTGCAGTTGTTGAGTTAGCAACGCGGTTGTTAAGTGAATCTGGTCTCCCCATTGACCTTTGAAGGTCGCAAAAGAGGAACCCGTGACCCCGGGGCACTGCATCCGTCATAAATACGAGCCAGTCGCCGAGCGTTTGTCCTTCCCTCACCCCTTTTGAACTGTGAGCCGCCCTGAGTCCCCCCAGGGAAAAGGGCGGCATACAAATAAAGTGAACGATGAACGATGAACGAACATTTGAATTTTGATCACGTGACTATGGGAACATCGCAACGATCGCAAAACGACCATAAAGTTGCTTTTTCCCCCCAGTGCTGTTGTAACTTCGAACAGTCACTAAATGAATGGTTGTAAGTTGAGGACTACCTGTGTTTTAACATAACTCCCCGGTTCTTATTTTGCCAAAAAAAACACCAAAACCTGTTAAGGGGTCTTGCGAAGTGAGATTTCATTCCTCTTTAATACAGAACAGAGAAAAAGAAGAAGTAGAGGGTTTTTTTCCCCCCCTGTTTCTATTTTAATTTTCCATCTCAAGAAGAATTATTTTTTTAGAGTGATCATCTCTGCCCCCAGTTCTGCAGGACAGGGGAAAGTTAGATGGCTGGGTGGGGAGAAGGTCGTGGGAAAACCAACCATCGGAAAGAAACTTTTTTGAAGCTCCTGGCCCGGAGAGGGAGGATTATTTAGACTTTTTCAGGGACTGCAGATACACAAAGGATAGGATGGCTATATTAAACTCTGGGCACTGTGGGAGTGAACATGATAACAGGGTCTTGAGAATCGTTGGCAAAGAGGCTGTTTTGATTTGTATTTTTGTATACAAAAAAAAAAAAAAAGCCATGTGGGTAAATGCTTTGGGGAGTCTTCTACCACAGAATTACTTCTTGCCTGCTGTTTCCTGCAGTTTCTGTATTTATAGACACAAGGACAGTTTTTTCCCCCGCATGCCATCGCTCTGCTAAACAACTAATTCCCACAACACTGTCAAACTATTTACGAAGACTGTATTACTATTATTCCGCTAGGACTCCCAGGATCCCTCTCACAGTTACTACTGTTGAGCCAGGTGCCACCTATTCTCGCCTGATTGAGAGATAAAGACAAACAAATAATGTGTTCTTGCTAATAAATAATGGGAAGAAATACAATCTAGTCCGAGGAGCAAATCTGGATGATTCCCATGCATTTCTTGATTGCTGGCTGTCTGGGAAAAACGCAAGGGCTTCAGGGGTGGGTTATTTCCTAGCATTACTACCGGTTCGGTGCATGCAAACATTTTGCACCTTTGCACAAAAATAGGTCTGTGCATGTGCAAAACGTGAAAAAAAGAAAAAAATACATTTGTGCAATTGCAATTGTTCTGCACACGCGCAGAACCAAAAGTCAAGATGGTGGCACCATAGGAGAACTGGTTCGGGGGCATGGCAGGCCTGGGTCGCTGCTGGTTCCGGTTCCACCACAAAACCGCGTTCGACTAAAGCGCGCTCGACGAAACCGCGTAGCTGATGTCATCACAGGGCGACAACAGCGCGGAGACAGAAGCACGCTGTAAACGCTAAACCTAAAATTAACCCCTAAACCTAACCCCCATAAACCTAATCCTAAACCTAACCCTTAACCTAACCCTAACCCTAAACCTAAACCTAACCCTTAACCTAACCCTAAACCTAATCCTAACCCTTAACCTAACCCTAAACCTAACCCTAACCTTTAACCTAACCCTAACCCTAACCCTAAACCTAAACCTAACCCTAACCCTAAAGCTAACCCTTACCTTAACTTGAATCGACTTGCTTTCAAAGCGCTATTTAAAGCGCCCTTCTTTCTCCGCGCTTGCTGTTGTCGCCCTGTTGATGACGTCAGCGACACGGTTTAATCGGGCGCGCTTTAGTCGAGCGCGGTTTTGTCGTGTCACGGCTGGTTCCAGCTACCAGTTCAGCCAAATCGGTCCGAACTGGTATGAATCCACCTCTGAAGGGCATCCGCAGTGGGTTTCACTTATTTTTTCCATCAGTTAACCCCACGGGCGCACGCTTACCTCTGCACATGTGCCCAGCCTTCTGTGCATGCCCTTTGCTCATGCGCGCACCTCCTGTCCATGCGCCTGGTCTCAAAAACAGAGCTAAATAGGATGGCATAGCGCCAGTGGGAGGGGCAGGATTGCCTGCTATCTCCGCTAGTGGTTCGCCCGAACCTATCAGAACCGCCTGAATGCCAATCTGAAGGGCATGGCAAATCTAAAGCCAATCATTCTATGAAAGGATTCTCAGCCAGACTTGAGCAAATTTCCTTTTGCAACAGGACCCAAAAGGACATTTTTTTTAGCAGATTTTTAAATTATTTTTCCCCTTCTACAACACTTTACAGTCATTACATCAACATTGTTATGTCATCATACCTGTATTTCGCTTCTATATTTACACACCTTTATACACAGTTCTATGTATATTTATATATATTGTTTTTTTGGCTTAATTAATTTTATTTTTGTTTTGCAGCCATTTGTATCAATTGTTCCAAATTTCATAATATTCCGACTCTTCTTTATCTTTTACTTTCAGTGTTAATTTCTCCATCTCTGCACAGTCCAAAGTTTTTTTTTTAATCACTAATTCATCCGAGGGGGTATTCTTTTGTTTCCAGCATTGGGCAAATTCTATTCTAGCTGTAGTTAGCAGATGGGTTAATATGTACTTAATTTTCTTTGTATATTTCCCTTTGATTATTCCCAGTAGAAAGATTTCAGGTTTGTATTTTATCAGTTCTCCTGTAATTTCTTGCACCCATTTCCAAATTTTTGTCCAATATTTTTGTGTTTCCGGGCAGGTCCACCATATGTGATAATAAGTCCCTTGTACTTTTTTTACACTTCCAGCAGGTCGGCTTCATGTTTGGGTACATTTTAGCCAATCATGTTGGTGATAAATGCCAACGAGAAAACATTTGGTATATATTTTCTTTAAGTGCTGCTGATCGTGTTAGTTTATAATTTCTGTTCCAAATTCTTTCCCAATCCACTAGATCTATGTTGTAACCAAAGTTTTTCGCCCGCGCTATCATGCAACCTTTAACATTTTAATGGTATTGAATGTAAGACCGTTCCCATAGGCCAGTCCACAGGTGTGACCCGACAAATGCGCGCACTACAAAACCGCACCAACAAAACCGCAGCGAGAAACAACGACGTCATACATGCGCCCACAACAACACGCCAACAAAACCGCACCCACAAAAGCGTGATTTCAGTTAAGGTAAGGGTTTAGTTTAGGGTTAGGTTTAGGGTTAGGTTCAGGGTTAGGTTTAGGGTTAGGTTTAGGGTTAAGTTTAGGGTTAAGTTTAGGGTTAGGGTTAGGGTTAGGGTTAAGTTTAGGTTAGGTTTAGGGTTAGGTTTAGGGTTAAGTTTAGGGTTAGGTTTAGGGTTAGGTTTAGAACTCACGGTTATTACATGTTTCTTGAAGGCACGCTTTTGTCGGTATGCTGTTGTCAACGCGCTTCTGCGCTCATTCGTCAGCGCAATTTAGAACTCACGGTTTTCTCGCCGCGGTTTCATCAGCACGCTTTTGTTGAGCGCACATTTGTTGGTGAACCGTCCACAGGCATGGTCACCGTAATCCACAGACCAGTAATAAACATAGAAAACAGAGATGAAAGAGATTATTTGAGCCAAGGAAAATACAATCAACAGAGTTACTTTGGAGGTGAATGCATAATGAAGAGAGGCAAAAATCGATAATGCTTTATGTTATTTAGAATGCCTTTTATCTCTCTAATTTCTATAGCTGTAACCTTTTATGCTGTGTTAACTTTAGCACGGAGTTGGTTATAAGACGGATGGCCCAATAAATGTTTTAAATAAATGGAATAAAATAATTCATGATTGGAAATCAGGATCGTGTAGCCCCGCGATGGCGAAGCCATGGCACATGTGCCAGCGGTGGCACGCAGAGCCCTTTCTGTGGGCACGTGCGCTCTTGCCTGCTGCTCTTCTGGTTTCCGGAGCGCTGGCCTTTGCGGGTGCCAGAGCGCCTGAAAACGCCCTGAAAAAAACGCCCCAAAAAACAGCCCCAAAACAAGCATGTTTTGGTCCGTTTTATGCACCAAAAATGGCCTGCAAAAGGCCAAAAACCCAGCCTGAAAACGGCCCCAAAACAGCTTGAAGATAGCCCCAAAAACAGGCATGTGCGCCGGCCAGCTGGTCTTTGGTTTTCTGATGCTCTGTGAATATGAGCTGTCTGGCGCTCATGGCAGTGCTGAAAAGGTTTGCCATCACTGGTATAGCCTTTATTGTTATTGTACATCATGTATACCACAAAATCCACCCGACCCTGGAATATTTACTTACTTACTTAATTTATATGCCACCCAAATCACTGTCCTGTGACTCCGGGCAGCTTACAATGGGATAAAACAATATTGCAAAAAATGAAAAGAACAAGGCAGCAAATCTAACGTTAAATACCCCATGAAATAGAAAACGGGTTATCCTTCTGAATTAAGAGGAGCAGGACAGACCTCGGCAGCTGCTGTTCCAGATGTTTAAGCTGGTTCCCAAATTGATTCATTTTTTTTTGGGAGTCTCCCAATGTACGGAAAACAAACGAGCCCAGAAAGGCTGAATTTGCACGAGGCCCGTACGTTCGCCCCTTCGAAAAAGTCATCTCTGTTAAAGGGATCCCAGCTTAGCATTTTATGCAAATGAAGCATGGAGGCCTTTCGCTGACCTGATTAATTATGTGGTGTGAACACAACCGGAGGCATCCAGGATCGATGTCACAATCGCCCGTTCCTGTTTCTTTTTTGAATTTTGCAGAGTTGTGATGAGAACCAGAATGAGAGGGGGGAGGAAGAGAGACACACACACACACAGAGAGAGAGAGAGAGAGAGAGAGAGAGAGAGAGAGAGAGAGAGAGAGAGAGAGAGAGAGAGAGACGGACAGACGGAGACACAGAGAGAGACACACACAGAAACACAGAGAGAGAAAGAGAGAGAGACACACACACAGACAGAAAGACAGCTACAGAGAGACAGACACACAGAGACAGAGAGACAAACAGAGACACACACACAGAGACAGAGCGATACAGAGAGACAGGGACAGATACATAGAGAGAGAGACAGAGAGAGACAGAGACAGAGAGAGACACAGAGAGAGACACACACAGAGAGACAGAGAGAGAGAGAGAGACAGAAAGACAAAGAGCGAGACAGGGACACAAATAGAGACACACACAGAGAGACACGGAGAGAGACAGAGACAGAGAGAGACACACAGAGAGAGACACACACACAGAGAGACAGAAACAGAGAGACAGAGTCAGAGATAGAGACAGTGACAGAGATAGAGGCAGAGAGAAAGACATAGAGAGAGACTGAGACACACACAGAGAGACAGAGACAGAGAGCTAGAGAGAGAGACACAGACAGACAGACAGACACAGAGAGAGACAGAGACAGACAGACAGAGACAGACAGACACAGAGAGAGACAGAGAGAGAGAGACAGACAGACAGACAGACAGACAGACAGAAGAGTCAGAGATAGAGAGAGACAGAGATAGAGATAGAGACAGAAAGGCAGAGAGAGAGAGACAGAGACAGAGAAACTGAGACAGAAAGACAGAGAGAGAAGATTGACAAGAAGGATCTGGATTTTTTTTTTTAAAAAAATTGCCTTTATCTGTTTCTGCCAGGCTTCGATAATAATGGCAGCATTTGCCTCCGGCCCATTTGCAACTCCCCCCCCCCCATCAATTCCCTTTCAAATTAAACATGAGGGAGGGAATGGGGGGAGGAAGAACATCAGCAGTGGCAGAGGAAACACACCGACCAGCTGCACATTTGCAGAAGATATGATGCACACCAGGAACGGTGGTGCGCCGAGGCTTAATTGGAGCATGGGTATGTGGGCGGGGGCCAGAAATACGCTGGCAATAATGGACCTGCGGTTGAAATGTGTTGGTCGGAGATCAGAGGGGACCCAAAACGAATTGCACAGGGTGGCAGGAGAGATAAATGGTTCTTTTCCCTGAGTAGATACCACTTACTTAAGCACTGTGGCATAAATGTTAGTGATTGCACTGCTAGCCATTAACGGCTAACTCGAGCCGGCATGGCAATCTGTGGACCGCAGATCTGTTTTAGGAAGCAAAGATTGTGGTAGAAGAGAAAATTTGTAGCTCAGGTTTGCACTGTTGGGGGGGGTGTGTGTCAGATGAAAGAAATCTGAATCTGATTCAGACATGACCTTCTTTAGTTTTTATGAAGATAAAAGGTCTCTGTGTGTGTGTGTCAATCAAACTTGCAAGCTTTTGTTAGGATAATCTTATAATAGAAGTGATGAAAGAAATGTCCTTCTGGGTTCGGCTCCAAGTGGGGGAAAAGACACTGGAGACATGGAGGCTGCTTGGAAAGATGGTTTAATGGTGGACAGGGCCACATGGCTTGAGCCCTGAACAGAAAAGGTGATCGCATGCTTCAATGTTGGTGGAGAAAAGAGAAAGACTGAGATGCTGAGTCCCTGGTTTTATGCCCTCTCTGGCCTTTGATCTTGAGCTTGTATTCTGATTGGTTGTCAGACTCCCATGGGCCCATGCAGGGACAACTCTCTAGGCTGCCTTTTGAATCCAGGTTTGGTTGAGTTCTCAGATGCCATGTGGTAAGTTGGGGCCAATATTATCATGCTTTAATCCCATCCCGCGTGGAGCTGAAGTGGAGAACTCTTTATTATGTAAAGTGGACTAGCTTGGCCTTCTTAATGGCCCATCGACAAAGTGGGGAAGGGCAGGAAGCTACAGGGAGCTATTCTGTCTTTTAAAAACATGTTTCTTTCTTTTCACATCCAGAGAAATATTCTGCCTTTTCAATATTTCCTAGGATATTTCATTTTTCTGGGAGAGGGCTGGGTGATAACTTCCTACAGAAGAATAGCAATAGCACTTAGACTTATATACCGCTTCACAGTGCTTTCCAGCCCTCTCTAAGCGGTTGACAGAGTCAGCCTATTGCCCCCAACAATCTGGGATCCTCATTTTACCCACCTCGGAAGGATGGAAGGCTGAGTCAACTTTGACTCTGGTGAGATTTGAACTGCCAAATTGCAGGCAGCCGGCAGTCAGCAGAAGAAGCCTGCAGTACTGCACTCTGTGCCATCTTGAATCATTTGCTTGCATGCTATTAGTTTCCAGTTTTGGTTTACCTATTAGGTCCCGAAGATGCTTTTTCAAGAGGCAACTGGAGTTTCTTGTTTTTCTTTGAAGATGTTTCGCTTCTCATCCAAGAAGCTTCTTCCGCTCTGACTGGATGGACGTCCATCCAGTCAGAGCGGAAGAAGCTTCTTGGATGAGAAGTGAAACTTCTTCAAAGAGAAAAAAGCACCTTTGGGACAACCATGACCTGGATGATTAAGATATTTACATAGAGAAATGCAACAAAGGTTAGATTGGAGGGAGGGAGGGGCAGTAGGAAAGACAGGATGGAGAGGAGAAAGGAGAGGAACAGGAAAAAGGGAAAGGCAGAAAAGGGGGGAAGGTTAAAAAGGAGGAAGAGAAAGGAGAGAAGGGAAGGGAGAGGTGGAAAGAAGGAAGGAGAGAAGAAAGAGAAGAAAGGGGGATAGGAAGGAGGGAGGGAAGAAGGTAGGGAAGCAAGGAGGGAAAGAGGGAGGGAAGGAAGGAGAGAAGGAGAGTAGATAGGAAGGAGGGAAGGAGGGAAGAAAGGAGGGAATTTAAGAGAAAAAGGAAGGAGGGAAGGAGGAAAGGACGGAGGGAAGGTATGAGAGAAGGAGGGGGGATGGAGAGAGGAAAGGGAAGGGGAAGGAAAGGAGGAAAGGAAAAGAAAGGAGGGAAGGAAAGAGGGAAGGAGAGAAGGAGGGAGGGAAGGAAGAGGAGTGGGAAAGAAGAAACAAGGGAAGGAAAGAGGGAGGGAGGGAAGAAGATACCTAACCTTTGATGTCTATAATGATTTTGAGATTATGGGAATGCTTTGAAATGTAGTCAAATGTAAAGCAAAACAGTGGATGTTGTATTGTCTTTTACCAGCTATTGGTTGTTGTATTTTTCTTTTACTAATAAAAATACTTTAAAAAAAAAGATATTTACATAGATATTTACCTGGGAGGATTGACACAATCCCAAAATGCGAAAAGAACAGTTGCTGGAACTGGGTATGTCTAGTTTAATAGAAAGAAGGACTAGGGGAGACATGATAACAGTGGTCCAATATCTCAGGGGTTGCCACAAAGAAGAGGGAGTAAAACTATTCTCCAAAGCACCTGAGCGCAGAACAAGAAGCAATGGGTGGAAATTAATCAAGGAGAGAAGCAACCTAGAAAAAATTCCTGACAGTTAGCACAATTAATCAGTGGAACTACCTGCCTCCAGAAATTGTGAATGCCCCAACACTGAAGGTTTTTAAGAAGATGTTGGATAATCATTTGTCTGGAGTGGTGCAGGGTTTCCTGCCTAAGCAGGGGGTTGGACTAGAAGACCTCCAAGGTCCCTTCCAACTCTTGTTATTCTGTTCTAAAACTCTGTAACACTTAGCATCTCTGGATGTAGGTTCAGGAAGTATGGGGTTTGCTATAGGCCAGGATGTGATCAGGTTTAAACTTGGTTGGATTCTTGGAGAAACAAAGCACGTTTTACTGCTATGATCAGTTGTAATAAAAGCGAGACTCACAGCGGAGGAAGAAAAATTAGAACTGTTGTGTATCCTTACAAATGTAGTTAATCAATGATGTAATGGATTTCCTTCCCTGGGGGAAATTAGAAGTCAGAAATCAATGGGGAAATGATTTTTTTGTCATTCTCCATGTAAAGATGTTGTTACCCTTAAAATGATGTTTACATATCAAAATATCCATACACATATACGTACCTATAGGTATACAGACTGGAAAATAAAGAAACACTGAAAAGAATTCCAGAATACAGCTAGTCCTTGACTTATGACCGCAACGACCATTGCTAAACAAGAAAGACAATTATGAAATGAGTTTTGCCCCATTTTATGACCTTCCTTGCCGCAGTTGTTCAGCGAATCACTGCAGTTGATAAGTTAGCAATACAGTTGTTAAGTGAATTCCCCATGGACTTTGCTTGTTAGAAGGTCGCAAAAGGTCCTCACCTTGGAACACTGCAACCGTCATAAACAGTGATGTGCAGGCAGGGGAGGCAGAGCCTCACCACTGTCATCATGAAAAGAAAAGAAAATGTAAAAGGAAAAAGGCTGAGCTAGTTGCTGCCAGAGTCACAGTGGATGACTCTGCTTAGTGCTTAACTGTTTAAAAGAAGCCTCTAAAATAGTGTCCTCTACAGGAGGAGGCAGGAGAACCACGTGCCTCATCTAGTCTGACTTTATGATCACTCGAGCAGAGTTAAGCAAGGGTTAAAAGCCGAAAAATTCCTTATGTAGATGAGGCACGTGGTTCTCTCGCCTCCTCCTGTAGAGGGCGTTTTTTTAGAGGCTTTTTTAAAACAATTAAGCATAGTCATCCACACGGTGACTCTGGCAGCAACTAGCCCAGCCTGACCTCAGCAGCTCCTGCCTTTTTCCTTTTACATTTTCACATTTTCATGATGGCAGGCAAGAGCAGAGTTGAAATCCTCTGTGAAACAGCTGGAAAAGGTATGTGGGTCGGAGGGAGGGGGAGGAATTCAAAATTAGTCCTCCTGGTGCAACTTTGTGTGTGTGCGTGTGCGTGCGTGTGTGTTTGTTTCTTCACTCAAACAAACTCTCTCTTAATTTGAGAGAGAGTTTGTTTGTGAGTGAAGAGAGGGAAGGGGGTAGGAGAGGCAGGGAGGGCAGCCCGCCAGCTTTCTTTCTCTGTGTCCGCGGCATCCCCCTAGCAGAGGACTGCCTCACCAGCCGTAAACCTCACCGCACGTCACTGGTCATAAATATGAGTCAGTTGTCCAGCATCTGAAGTTTGATCACGTGACCAGTGTGAAAAACGGCCATAAGTCAGTTTTTTCAGTGCTGTTGTGAGTGAACAAGGTGCTTTTTCAGGGCCCAGGAAAACACATAAGAGCCCATAAGAGCAATTCCCTAAAGGACTTTTATCTTTCCCTGAAAATTCCCAGTACTTTTTTGCTTTCAAATCTGAAACCCAACTCTGCTCTAATATGCAGGGATGAAACGAAAATCAGATTGCATGATTTCATCTTTGAACTCTGCATTTGCACCCCCAGCACTGAGACCATTGCAATCAATCCTTGGGTTTCCAGAACACCCAAAACATATCTTTCCTGCATAATTAACTTATAATTAATTGGGGTTAGTTGGGGTTAATTAGCATGTTAGTTGGGGTTAATTAACTTATAGGGGTTAATTAATTTAAGGTTTTTGGTTGGGGCTCGAATTCTTAAATTTCTGCTGTTCTTAGACTATAAATCTAACTGCAGTCTCAGATATAATATTAATTACTACTACTACTACTACTACTACTACTACTACTACTACTACTACTACTATTTTCGTGAATAGTACATATGAAATAGATTGCCGGAGTCATGCTTAAAATTTGATTTTCCTTTTTGCAACCTTTGTGTGAATTTCTTAATAATTCTGAACTTTTATTGGCTGCAGTTAATTCTCATAGATCTCAAAACAGGACATGTTTTCAAATAGATGATGACCTTCAGTCAAGGCTGTCATGGCTAATATCTTGATATTTTTGTTTTGTCTGCCTCCCTTTCAACTTTGAGATCAGAAGAAAGCAGCTTTGCGCCACTTGATAAAAATGTAAATACAAGTTGCATTTCCACAAACTGTACATGGTTAATACCGTATCTATTCAGCTTTTTAGGAAAATGGGTTCAGTGGATTGAGGGGGGGAAGGAAGGAGGGAGGGAGGATGGAAGGAAGGAAAGAAGGAAGGAAGGAAGGAGGGAAGAAGGACAGAAGGAAGGATGGAAGGAAAGACTAAGAAGGGAGGGAGGAGGGAAGGAAGGATGATCTTGAGGAAAGGAAGAAAGGAAGGAAGGAGAAGGGAGGGAAGAAGGAGAAAGGAAGGAAGGAGAAGGGAGGGAAGAAGGAGAAAGGAGGGAGAGGGGA